>NC_080422.1:85226620-85526620 GCF_029873635.1 Malania oleifera | reverse complement strand
TAGTGTTTTCCATATTTGCAGATTATGTTTAGTACAAGTTCTAGTGACAAATTCATGAAGTATTGGATCAAAGGTAAAGATCGTACCGAGTTGATGTTTGAATAGGCAGATCAAATGGACATGTACTCGGAAAGGACTCAAGCACACCAAAGGAAGCTTAATTGTAGAATTATATGTAATGGGGTGTGTGTTTGATGTAACATTTTTTTGTAACTCTTGCATTTTGTTTCATTCATGATTTCTGAGAAAGAGTTGAGCAAATGCATGCATACTAGGAAACATGAGTTTATAGGATTGCACTAAAATCGCAAACTCAACTTTCATGATTTTCAAAGTTAAACTTAAGAGTTTGTTAAATGAATCCTAAACTCAAATACGTTTTCAAAGGGATAAAATTTTCAAACATCTTGGTTTTATAAATATTTTCATACTTGGTTCCATTTGTGTCAAAAGGAGCTTTTGTCCTAAAGTGTTAAGAAAGTCAAGAATATTTTATAAAGGACATATTAAAAATTAAGATAACAAAACAAGTTTTCAAATGTGTTTTTATTATCAAGATATCTTATATTCAAGGAAAAACTCATTTGGACAAGTATTAAACTTTATTAAACTTAATATATTTCATATACTTTTGTCCAAAAATGTTTTAAGTGATTAAAAGGCTTTTTTGGTTGGGTTTAAAACCTTAGTTATGCACCAATCATCTTTCCTAAACACCATTCGGTATTTAGGGCATAACTTTTGCTAAAAGAGTCCAAAAAGCATGATCTTTATGTCTTTGGAAAGTTAAGAAAAAATTCCATAACTTTTATGTCGGTGACTTTTTCTGATTCAAGGCAATGGTTGACCATATTAGGGGAATGGTCGACCAGCAATTCCAGTAGCTACTTTTCCTCACAGACCAGGTAAATGGTCGACCATTGGAGAGCAATGTTCGACCATTGGGTGAATGATTGACCAGATAAAGTGAATGGTCAACCAGTGGCCTCGTGCCTAGCACTGTAACAACTAGAAAAATGGCTAGTTTTGTTTGGGAACTGCTCCCAACGGCTAGTTGATGACTATAAGGGCTTTTTGGCTATAAAAGCAAGTCCATAGACTTGTTTAGGATTGTTTTGATGATTTATACAAGCTTATATTGAAAAACATCATTTTATACAAAACTTAGGCACTTTGCATATTTGTTCATTCATTCACAAGTGCTCAAACTCTCTTGTTCTCTAATCTTGTTCGATTCAATCCTTGAGAGAGTTATGTGAGGCTTGGTTTGTATTTGTTATCAACTCAAGTTTAAGGAGCATCTCTTTGTAATCATTTACTTGTTGTAAGGTTCTTTGTGAACCGTTGGGTGAAGGTTCTATGTGAACCAAAGTAAAGGCTCTGTGTGAGCGTGTAGGGTTGTGTACCCGAGTTGTAAGACTTACTCCGTCGGGGAAGGAGCGTTTATAGTTGATTGTGGAATCCTTAACGCGGTGTTAAGTTGTGGACGTAGGCTTGGTGCCAAACCACGTTAAACCCCGATGTTAAGCTTCTCTCTCCCTACTCTTTATTGTTTATCTTGTGCATGATTTACATTCCATATATTATGATATAATTCTTTGAATCTTGTTAAGTACTTTATTTTTTAGAGAAATCTTGAATACGCGAAAAGAACCATTCACCCCTCTCTGAATCTATATTGCAAATCCACTACGGGGGACCCGTATATACTCCCGGGCTATGATGTCTAACAGGTTTGCATTAAATAATGGGAGATTGTCCATTTTTTTTTATCTCGCACTCCTTACCATGTTTCTTAAGATTTAACTATTAAACTTATAATATAAATATATCAAAATTTAATTATATGTTAAAATTTCATTGAAAACACATGTTGATTGATTAGATAGTGTTGGAATTGGTGTGATCCTAAGAGGGGACGGGGTGAATTGAGTTTTAAAACATTTTTCACTAATTTAAACAATTACGTCGATTCACCACAGTTCATATCACATTTAATATTGAAAACGTGCATGTACAACGATTAAGTTGTCAGTGTGTGCATACATACACATGTGCTGCATATCTCATTTAAATTAGTTCTGTGTGTATGCAAGATAGTTATAACAAAACATGAACAAGCATACACATGCTAAAATTTAAGCGTAGGAATTTAACTAAGATAAAGAGAGAATGACACACAAATTTGTTAATGAGGTTCGGCCAATACTGCCTATGTCCCCACCTTAGGCATACCCCCCAAGGATTCCACTATACCTGCTCATTTAACCGGGCAGAGCAGAAGCCTTTTACATCCTCTCCTTATGGGGCAAGGAAAACCCTAGCTCAATTACTAAGCTGAACCGAACTAGTCTCACTTACGGGTCTGAGACTCCCTAGTTCAATTTCAGGTTGAACCGAAC
This sequence comes from Malania oleifera, assembly GCF_029873635.1. Taxonomy (NCBI): domain Eukaryota; kingdom Viridiplantae; phylum Streptophyta; class Magnoliopsida; order Santalales; family Ximeniaceae; genus Malania; species Malania oleifera. The sequence goes on along the minus strand of NC_080422.1, from coordinate 85,524,218 downwards.
CGATCTCATTTATGGGGCTGAGACTCCCCAGTTCAATTCACGGGCTGAACCCAACCATTACAATAAAAGCATTTTTGTACATATGAAAATGCTTCTAAATACAAGCATGGATGTACATATTAAGCTTATAAAAATACACACTCCAATGATATGAAATAATGCTCAGGGAGTATGAGTGTTTAACCATATTTAAACCCTAATAAAAAGTTTTCTCCAAAAATATATTTCAATAATAATATAGGAGAACCTAGGGTTTTGCTCTTTCAATGATTTTTGCACAAATAGAATGTGTATGAAAAATGAGTACTATGTTCTCCAACAAAGATTTATACAAATGAGAAATACTTGGAGAATCTAGGAGTTAAGCCCAAGAAAATATTTGTGCACTAAATAAATTCTCCCAAAAATATTTATCATGAAAATAATCAGGAGAAACCAAAGCTATACTCTCAAAAATATTTTCAAAAATAAAGAATACATAAGAGTAAGCATGTGAAAATAAATGCCCAAAAAGTAAATATGCTCCCTTCAAGAGTGATTTTGAAATGAAAGAGTGGAAGAGAGTTGGAGAGTTTTGTATAAAAAATTGGTCCCAAAAGAATGATTTAAATAATAAAAAACATTTTGGGGAAACTTTGATTAACAATGGATTAGAGAGAAAATTTGGGTTAATCAGAGTTTCTAATTTGAAGTAATAAAGGGGTATTTATAGAGTTTGTGAAAATTATGACCGTTGGGGACACGGAAGTCATTTTAGAAAAAGATTAATGATATTTAATTAAAAGTAATCTCGTTTTACTGCGGTAAAAAATTCACCAATCCGAGAGGCTCGGTTGACCGGACGCGAGGTTCGGTTAACCAAGTGATTGAGTTCGGCCGATTGGGTGAAATTTGAACTGAAAGTTTGGTCAACCAGACTTAGTTTTCCAAGGGCGATTTTTTTTTTTCTTTGTGGTTCAGTCGATCGGGAGCTTTTGAACTGAGTAGTTCGGTCGACCGGAGTGTTGAGTTCCCACACGTGGGAACTCGATCGACTAGGTAGTTGGTTTACAATTTGATTTCGGTCGACCGGGTGGTCAAAGTGTGGACTTATAGGGAGTTCGGTTGACCAGGCAGTGGTCAAACGGTTGACTTGGCACCGGTTCGGTCGACTAGGTGATTATGTACTTGTGTAGTACAGTCGACTGAACATGCATATTTAGTGCATTTCGGTCATATTTAATCATGCAATCACCCTCTCCTTATGACCATATATATATATATATATATATATATATATATATATATATATGTGCTTGTGTGAGTGTCTTATGACTAGTCTAAGGTCTTTGAGAGCCGACAGAAAAAATTCGGTTTCGAAGTTTTTGTAAACTTCATTTAGGAACGATTTTGACCCTAAAGTTATTCCAAAAACTTTGTATGATTTTAATATTTTTAGAAAAAAAGTTTTTGGTGAAATGTACTAGTCCCTAGGGTCTATCTACGGTCGTTCTGAGCATTCAAACATATCATGCAGATGCATGTATTATTACAAACCAGAGATATAAAAAAATAAATGCAATTACATAAAATAAACGTCTTCTTTGTCTTTCTGCTTTTCTGACTTCATGAAATGCGCTTGATCGTATAGTCTTTAAGTTCTGCAAGCTTTCATCGCCGTTTCCTTATGTGTGTGTTAAATTAGTGGACCTATTCACATGCTAAATACACACGTAAGAAACATGTACTTTGTCAGCGTCAAAACAAGGATCGAACTCAAAAAGTCAACATATAGTACTTACAACCAAATTTTTTAAAATGGAAGATGAATATATACAAAATCTAAAATGAAGTTGAAACTACAATTATTGTATTCATTTCTTTAGGCTCACATTAATTTAATAGGTGGAGTAAGAATTTTTTTTAAATAATATATTTTAATGGGTACGTTGAAAAATTTAATCATTGAATCATGTTAGATGCTTCACGTTTAACATAGGAATAGGATGAAAATGGTACAAGAAGAGAAGGGTACTCATGTGCACCTCAAGCTTAATGAATTCCTAACAGACCTAAATAATAATAATAATAATAATAATAATAATAATAATAATAATAATAATAATAATAATAATAATAATTTGAGTGTTTACATTCAACAATTTTCATAAAATAAATAGTATATTTACAGTTGAAAAGTAATAAAAATATGACATGATTCTTTAAATAGTCATTTTTTTTTTTGGATCCATTTGTTGAAGCTAAATTTAATTCATCTTTTATCTCATACCTCTTTCCAACTCTCTCAAAAGATAGAACATGAGACCATTTATATTAAAGTCTATTATAAAAGACCTTGTTGACCTTTTGTGTCTGATCCTTATTTTGATAATGACAAATCATAAGAATCTCATTTGTGCATTTAGTGTATGAATAAATGTATATTTAAGAAGGCACAAATACTCAAAACAATATGGAAGCCATGAGGAATTTAAAGCACATATGACTTGACCCATTTCATGGAATACTTAGTTTCATTTGTAAATGCACGCTTTACATGATTTGATGAAAAGCTAAAAAACGACCTTAGATTGACCTTAGGTAATCAGAATTTTCATGGAAAACATTTTACCAAAAAGATAAACTCCAAAGAAGGCTTATTGGCATGAAAAATAGAGAATTGTTGACTAGTGCTAGGCACTCATCGACTAATGTAAGTCAGTAGCCTTATTGAGTTTCTGTCTAGGTCAATCGTCAATGAATAGCAATGACTCGTCGACAAATGGGCATGACTCGTCGATGAATGGGTTTTGACTCATCATCGAATGTAAGTCAGTAGCCTTAACGAGTTCTCAGCCCAAGTGACTTGTCGACGAAACAGGGTGACTCGTCGACGACTGCAGGTCACTCGTCGACGACTAACTGTGACTTGTTGACGATTTGTATCGCAGAATTGACGCCAACGACTAGAAAATGGCTAGTTTTTCAAAGTAGATGATTTTTATAATAGCCAACGGCCATAAAATGGCTACTTGGGGTCTTTTACTTATATATATATATATATATATATATATATATATATATCATACCCAACACTCTTTAAACAAGTTTTGCACATATTATTTCATATCTTTACATTATTGGGCATTTATTTTACAAATCAAAGCACATTTACTCTCTTCTTCTCTTCATTGGAAAAAATCTTCTCGAGAGTTTCTTTAAAAATATATTTGGAGAAACCATTGTTAGCTATTGAATCTTTAAGCATTTCTATTGCAAGATTCAAAAGCTCACTCAATCATTTTATTGCAAAATTTATTCGTGAGCAAAACCCTAGCGTCTCCTACACTTAAATTTTTGAAAATCATTTTTGGAGAATTCATTTGGTGGTCCTAAACTCTATGAGCTTAAATCAAATCTTGTGAGAGTGCATTAGATTTTATTTGTACAAATTAGCTAGTTCAAGATGCATTTTCTTGTACACCAAAATATTTTTTTATCTCACTTATATTTTGCGGTTCAGGTATTGAGCCGTGCCAGGCGTGGGGTATCGCTTGGAGAGGCAGCTTCGCCTTGTGTGAAGAAGCATATTGTAAAGGTAGCTTCGCCTTGTGAAGAAGCGGATTGTATAAGGTAACTTTGCCTTATTTGAAGGAGCGTATAGTGGAATCCTCAAGCGGGTTGTCTTGAGGCGAGGACATAGGTGGGGTTAGCCGAACCTCGTTAAAAATCTCGAGTTTTCTTCTCTTTCCCGACACTCTTTAAATTTCCACTTGTGTATGTTTATATTTATTTTATTGTGATTATTGGGAATGCCTTAAGTATTTACCGCACTTGAGATTGATTGCGTAATACTGATTGTTTGAGAAATCCTTAGCTTAAATTAGTTTGGTTGTGAAATACTAAAACTTGTATATCCCCAAGCTTGTGATTGTGTGGTTGTGTTTTAAAAATAGGGCATAAAGTGACCTAAAATTTTTAAAATATCCAATTCACCCCCCTCTTGGAAATACACCATAACTCACAGACCTAATAGTCAAAAGTAACTCAAATGATACTAGTATACATATAATTTGGTTTACTTAAAAAAATAACACTACATTAAGTCGGTCATCTATATCTTAAGAAGCGAAGAAAGACAAGAAAAAAACTTAACTATGCATTTGGTTCGCGACATGTCTATTCTTAAGAATAGATTAGTGATAATAAGTTCGTTATAATTAGTCATACCAAAAATAATATTGATACATAACATAAGTAATAATGTGAAACTTTTTATGAGTTCAAAATAAGGAATAAATAAGGAATGTTGTGAAATATGCGACAATTATGATGAATAGTACAGAAGAACACAGAGATAGATAAAGTAATAAAAACACACGGATTTAACATGGTTCGGCAGTATGCCTACATTCATAGCAGTGAGTGGTCGCTGGACTTCACTATATAGATAGTAGGGTTACATCATATGTATTGATACTAACCCTAACCGTACATAGGTATTAGAAAAATTCCTCAAATACATCATATGTATTTATTCTAACCCTATCCGAGAGGGGCTATCCCGACTATGTTAAGCTGAAATGAAAACGAAGAAAATATGGAAATAGAGAAAATGGAAATGCCTTAAAGAGGAAGAGCTACAACGGAGGAGAATGGTAATACTGCGTGCCAAATTCATTCCATCAAAAGCACAATTATCACGTGCTAAAATAATCCATTAAATAGCATGTGCTCATTATCCCATTAGAACGCAATAACTCATTTCCTTCTATATTTATCCTATGTATCTATAAATAAGAACATCTGTGTTATGTGAAGTGTGCAAATAAAGTGAGCAAGCGAGAAGTGTGAGAGTGCTGAAGGTGAGAGAGAGAGAAAAGTGTGAGAAAAGTTGAGTTGAGTCCTCCTCTTATTTTTTCCAAGTTATAGTATATTCGGTGTGCTCCATGGACGTAGATCAGATTAGACCGAATCACATAAATCTTGTGTTCTTATTTTGTGTGCTTATTTTTCTTGTGTGTGTGATTATTGTTCCTAGATCCCTAACAAATGGCATTAGAGCCAAATCGGAGCAAAGTTGCTAGATCGGAGCAAAATTGCCAGATCGGAGGTCCTAGGAGCTATATTGTACTAATTACATGTCTAAGGAAAATTCTGTCTAGGAAAGTGGGACTTAAGCGGTCCATTGTGACCCCCCCACTTCCCTAGGAATTTACCTAGTATAATTTAAGCACAATCATCACTGGGCTCCACTGCCATATCAGCGCCATGTCATCATCGGGCCCACTTGCCACGTCAGCGCCATATCATCACTAGGTCCCACCTGCCATGTTAATGCCATGTCAGTAGTTAGTTAATGACGTTAATTAATGTCGTCAGTAACGATGTTAGAATATTCCATTAAGCTATTAAGTTTAACGGAAAGTTGACCGATTTTGACCAGAAGGTTTGATTAGGTTTTTAGAGTTATTTCAAGTCTGTTTTTCGAACGACTTGAACCATTTTTAAGGTTTTCAGCCATTCCAAATCCAACCGTGCTATCAATTTTGAGCCGATTCCATCTCTAGATCGACGAATCGAGATGTAAAATGAAAAGAGCTCAAAGATTGATATGTTTGACGACACCAACTTTAGTTTCTGGAAGATGCAAATTAAGGACTACTTGTTTGGTAAGAAGTTGTAGTTACCATTAAAGGGAAAGCCAGATTCTATGAAGGAGGACGAGTGGGAGTTGCTTGATCGAAAAGCTCTCAAAGCTATCAGGATGACGCTGGCAAAGTCTGTTGTCTTCAATATCAAGCATATGACAACCACCAAGTCTTTTTTGGATGCACTCTCCAACATGTAGGAGCAGCCATCAGCCGCCAATAAGGTACACTTAATGAAGAAGTTATTTACCATGAACATGTCCACAGGTGAAAGTTTTAGTAGACATCTAAATGATTTTAACGAGCTGTCGGATCAACTCGCCTAAGTTGAATACAAGTTTGACAGTGAGATTTGTGCCTTACTGATTCTTAGTTAGTTATCTGAGAGTTGGAAAGGTGTTGTTACTGCGATCAGCAGTTACGCAGGAAAATCAAAACTAAACTTTGATGAAGTCATCAATATGATTTTGAAAGAAGAGATTAGGATGTCAAACACTGCTTCCACCTCAAGTTTAGCCTTGAACGTGGAAAGCTGAGGGAGAGATTCTTGGAAAGGAAGCGGGCATAGACGATCAAACAATCATGCAGTAAAGATTGCCAAGAGGAGTATATACCAGGTGACTTCGATAAGGTATACATTGGCAATGATCAACCTTGCAACATAACTGGCAAGGGAACTGTGAAGATCAAGATGAACGAGTCAGTATGGAAGCTGAAGGATGTCAGATATATTTCAGACCTGAGAAAGAACTTGATCTTAGTTAGGCAACTGGTTGATGAGGGATACATCACAACATTCATTGGCGATGAATGGAAGACTTCAAAGGGTGTACTGTCGATTGCACGAGGTAAAAAAAGTGGAATGCTTTATGTGACTTCTAATGCATGTATGTCTATTTTAGTTGCTACAGGAAATGTCGATAGCAACATTTGGCATCGATGACTTGGTCACATGAGTGAGAAGGGACTCAGGATGATGCACTCAAAGGGAAAGTTGAGTGATCTACGGTCAATAGAGATTGATATGTGCGAGGATTGTATACTTAGGAAATAGAAGAGGGTTAGTTTCCAAACATTCACTAGTACCCCAAAGAAGAAGAGACTTGAACTAGTCCACTCATATATATGGGGACCAACGACCATCTCATCCACAGGTGAAAGGAATTACTTCGTGATGTTTATTGACGATCATTCTCAGAAGGTATGAGTTTACTTTTTGAAATACAAATATGATGTCTTTGATGCTTTCAAGATTTGGAAAGCAATGGTTGAAAATGAAACTGGTTTGAAAATAAAGAAGCTGAGAACCGATAACAGTGGTGAGTATGATGACATTGGGCTCAATAAATTCTGCTTTGAGCATGATATCAAGATGGAAAGAACTGTGCCAGGTATGCCTCAGCACAACGGAGTAGCCGAGAGGATGAACCGATCATTGACTGAAAGAGCCAGAAGCATACATATGTAGTCAGGCTTACCAAAGTAGTTTTGGGTAGAAGCAGTCAATACAACATCATACTTGATTAACATAAGTCCATCAGTACCATTGGACAACAATCTACCAAAAGAGGTATGGAATGGAAAAGAGGCGAGACTTTCACATTTGAAAGTTTTTGGTTGTGTAGCATATGTGCATGTTAATGATCATGTCAGAGACAAGCTTGATCCAAAGTCCTGGAAATGCACCTTCGTCGGTTATGGTGAATATTTGAGATGATGAAAACAAGAAGATAATTAGACGCAGAGATGTGATCTTTAATGAAAAGGTGATGTATAAAGACAGACACACAATAGAACCAACAGAACCCGCAGAACCAGTTCAAAATGAAACAACCTACGTAGACTTGGATGATGCCCTAGAAGGTGTCAGGACACAACAACGAAATACTGAGAATCCTCGGGTAGAGGAGACACAATAGCAAAGTGCTGAGATTCCTCAGGCAAAGGAACCTGTGGAGCATATTGTCGCACCAACACCTCCTACTCCAGCTCCTGAGCTTAGGAGATCTTCTCGGCAGCATGTACTAAATAAGAGGTATATGAATTATTTACTTTTTACAGATGGAGAAGAGCCCGAATGCTATGATAAATGAAGTCCCTCAAATCCAACAAAACGTGGGAACTAGCTAAGTTGCGCAAAGGTAAGAAGGCTCTTCACAACAAGTGGGTATATAGGATCAAAGAGGAGCCTGATGGATTTAGGAGGTACAAAACCCGGTTGGTAGTCAAAGGCTTCGAACAAAAGGAAGGAATTGACTACACTAACATTTTTGCATTAGTTGTGAAGTTAACAACCATCAGATCAGTTTTGAGCATTGTTGCCTCAGAGGACTTACATCTCGAGCAGTTGGATGTGAAGACAACATTTCTTCATGGTGATTTTGATGAGGAGATTTACATGCACCAACCATAAGGGTTCTTAGTAAAAGGTAAAGAGGATCTTGTGTGTAGATTGAAGAAGAGCTTGTATGGTCTTAAACAAGCTCCCAAGCAATGGTACAAAAAATTTGACAGCTTTATGCACAAAAAAGATTTTCAGAAGTGCAATTCCGACCATTGTTGCTACTTCAAGAGGTATCATTCTATCTATATCATACTATTGCTATATGTCAATGACATGTTAGTTGTAGGACCAGATATAAGAGAGATCAGGAAATTGAAGCAGCAAATTTCATAGGAGTTTGATATGAAGGACTTGGGTTTAGCCAAGCAGATACTTGGGATGCAGATCTCTAGAGATAAGCAATAGGGAACGTTGCGAATATCTCAATTGGAGTATATTAGCTGTGTTTTATAGAGATTCAACATAAGCAGCACCAAGGCAATAAATATGCCATTGGCCGGTCACTTCCATCTCTCCAAGGATCAGGCTCCCCAGATAGATGAAGAGAAGGACTTCATGGTTAAGGTACTTTACGCCTCAGCCATTGGAAGTCTCATGTATGTTATGGTTGGTACCATACCAGACATTAGTCAAGCAGTGGGAGCTGTCAGCATGATTATGTCAAATCCAAGGAAGACTCATTGGGAAGCAGTGAAGTGGATTTTGATATATCTACGTGCCACTATTGATAAGTGCCTATGTTTCGGCAAAGGATATTTTAAAATTCGAGAGTATGTTGATGCCGATTTTGCAGGCGAAATTGATCATCACAAAAGCACCACCAAATATGTGTTCACTGTTGGCACAACAACTATTAGTTGGATGTCACAGATACAGAAGATCGTTATTCTATCCACTACAGAAGTTGAGTATGTAGCAGTGACAGAAGACAGTAAAGAGATGATTTGACTTTAAAGTTTGTTAACAGAGTTAGAAATAAAACAGAAGAGAAATGTTTTGCACATCGACAGTCAAAGTGCGATACATTTGGAAAAGAACTCTGCATTTTATTCCAGAACCAAACACATTGGATTACATTATCATTTAGTTAGATCTCTATTAGAGGATAGAGTGTTGATACTGGAAAAAATCCAAGGCCATAGGAATCCGGCAAATATGTTGACAAAGGTGGTTGTTAGGATAGGAGGAGCCCATGGGTGGGTTTGATACACATGGGTGAGCACCAACTTGACCCGAAAGCTTAAGCCTATTGGTTCTTGGACCCAACCATGTATATAAGCACCCATCATCCACCCAAATTTTCCAATGTGGGACAAACTCACAAGTGGAATTCTCAACAATCTCTCCCTCACTTCTGAGTTCCAACTGCTCCCCCTTAAATGGAAACCTTCTCCTTTATGAGAGCAAGCCCAATTCCCCAACAGTTGCTCAAGTAGGCCTTACCACTAGTGCCTTACATGCGTCGGATTGCATTTCACGTACCTCCAAACCAATCCTACCTCTCACGTCTTAACCTTATTCGGATCCATCTGCAGCCTAGATGATCTTTATTGGCCTCGGCTACACACTTGGTCCTCCAACTGTTAGCACGTCAGGAGAATTAGTTTCACCTATTGACTTTTTTACGATGTCACTCACTTAGAGTTACAAACCGTCAGCTCTGATACTACTTGTTATGACCGGAGGAGCCCATGGGTGAGCTTGATACACATGGGTGAGCACCAACCTGATCCAAAAGCTTAAGCCTATTGGGTTTTGGACCCAACCATGTATATAAGCACCCATCAACCACTCAAATTTTCTAATGTGGGACAAATTCACGAGTGGAATTCTCAATAGTGGTGACTACAGAGAAGTTGAAGTTGTGCTCAACTTCAGTTGGTCTTCATGCTTGAAGACAGATTTGAGCACATCATTATTTATATACTGGTTGAGATAACATCTCCATCTCTAAGTGAGAGATTGTTAAGCTGAAATGGAAACGGAGAAAATGAAAACGCCTTAAAGAAGATGAGCTGCAACGGAGGATAATAATAATACCACGTGCCAAATTCATTCCATCAAAAACACAATTATCACGTGCTAAAATAATCCATTAAATACCACATGTTCATTATCCCATTAGAAAACAATAACTCCTTTCCTTCTATATTGATCATATGTATATATAAATAAAAACATTTGTGTTGTGTGAAGTGTGCAAGTGAAGTGAGTGAGCAAGGAGTGTAAGAGTGCAGAAGGCGAGAGAGAGAAAAGTGTGAGAAGAGTTGAGTTGAGTATGTGTCTCTTTCTTTTGTTTTTTTCCCATGTTATAGTATATTTGGTGTGCTCCGTGGACGTAGGTTAGATTAGACCGAACCACGTAAATTTGGTGTTCTTATTTTGTGCGCTTATTTTGCTTGTATGTGTGATTATTATTCCTAAATTCCTAATAAGTGTTAGGTGGTTTTGGGTCTTCTTAACCCCAAAAGTTAGCTTATAGGGTGAGACATGTCCTCATACTTAATAACTGACTACCAGCTCCTTCCACAACCGATGTGTGATAACCTCAACAGACTATACATTATAGAATTAGAAAGTACTAGCTTTCTCAGGAATGTACCTAAGAAGGCATCTCTACAAGATATAAGTCAAATATGGGGCTCATGCCAAATACAAGGTTTACACCCAAGTGTGTATCTTATTAAAACACCTTCTTAAATATTAAATCTAAAAAAAACTAATCTTTTGACCCCTAAGTCACTTCTTACTTCTTTTTTTCTAGAAGAAATTTAAATATTTAAAAATAATGCCTAAATATCTAAAAGTAATGATAATGGTAATCTAAAAATGTTCCAAGTATACGAATAAAAGCAACATAATTAAGTTTGATTTGTAAGTGCAAGTTGTAAGTTTGCTTGATAAAAGAAATTAAAAACGCAAGTTTATATAGCATATGCACTTTCTTTATACATTTAAAGTTGCTTTAGTGACTTTAGACCCCCATCTTACCTCACAACACACCAACATAAATAATAAATGAATATATACGGCCAACACCTCTCTCACTCTCTCTCTCTAAAAGAAAGAATGGGTTAATAGCTAGCTTAGGTTCAAGGTGATGACACTTGATTAGTGGGGGTGGGGGGCATAGGACTCATGATTGCCAAATCGTAACTTTGAAAAAAAATTTAGGTAATCTCCTAGGATATAAATGATAATTCCGAATTACTTCTATTGTAACATATTTTCTTTATGTTTAGCTTAAAAAAATTTACATATTAATATGGTAAAATAAAATTTATCTAAATATTCCACCCACATCATCAATATAATTGTGCATGAGCACTCAAAATATTTTCTATAAATTATTGTTGTAATATGTGGCTCAAATGTTGAGTGGAAGACATGTACAAAAAGAAAACATGAAAGAAAACAAGAATGCTGACTTGGTCCAGTTGTAGAGAAACATTTGACTGTGTTGTCCTATTACATCGACTATTTGCTCTCGATATTAAACTGTCGATAGTATGTCTGAAAATCGTTGACGATTTGGCTTGAAAACTTAGCGTTGATTTTCAAATTTTGAATTAGAAAGTTGAATAGGTTGGATTTTAGAGGAAAAACCTCTGGAAAAGTTATATATACAAGTTATATGATGTAACTCATAGTCTTTAGACACAAAATAGTAAAATTCATTGTTAATTGCTCCTATAAATGTAAACATTATCGAATCACGCAATTTTTCATATCATTACTTTATTACTTTCATTATACTATGTGTAATTGTGATTATATATATTTCACTCTTAATTGATGCATGTTTAATTGGGCTTAAATTGATGAGGCCAACATGTTTTGGATTTACGATGTGGGACAAAATCTTACAGCTGCAGCTCTCTGTCTCCCACCCCCGCCCCCCATGCGGCCATGCTTTCACCCCACTCCATTCCTATATTATCTATATCCCCAATTGGAAGATTGAAATCTTCCGGTGCCTCCCTTCTATGTTAGTTTACTTTTTCCACATTTGATTGATTAATAAGTAAATTAATAACAATTAGGTATTTTTTAGTTTATTATTGATTGGTTGATTTGTGTGAAGCAATAGTTAATTTATTAACTTTACAATAAAATATAATATTTTAATCATTAAATCGAGCTCATTATCAAGCCTAATCGAGCTGCTTATGAGCCAAACCGAGCCCAACCCGGCTGCGTTAGGCTTGACTCGTTAATTAAACGAGCCTAAAAATTGTGTTTGGGAATTACTCATTTAGATAATAAACGTGTCTGATCAAGCTCTTATCGAGTTGAGTTCTCGAACCGCTCATGAGCATCTTGGTTCATTTGCAGTCCTAAGGTACCTAAGACCATTCCTTCCCAATTTGGGTGGCTGCACAAGAAATGAGTTGGACTTATGAAGGCCTAATTTTTGTGACGAGTCCAGTTCTAGTCAATGAGGCTACTTAGGATCCATTGGGCCTTGGGAGCCATTGGGCCAACTCCAATCTAGTTGATTTCCTCTCCGCTGGGCCTGTTTTCTTGGTACAGGGAGTTAGAAAGATCAAATTGGGGAGTCATTCAAAATTACTAATTGCCAGCATGTGTGATGTTCCTGTTCTATGATTTTTCAATGATAATTATAATAAAATAAATAAATAATATTTTAAAAATAATTAATATATTATTTTAGAGTAGATTATGGGGTATTTTTCAAATATTTATGACTGGTTAAAGGAATTTTTGAAATATTTATTATAGAGAAATTTTAAAAATATTTATGGATAGTTATAAGGATATTTTGAGAACGTTAAAAATCATATAGAAAAAAGGAGATCTATTTTATAATAGTAGAGATTAAATGTGTGTATGGATATAATAATTTATAAAGGAGAACACTTATACAAAAATTTGGGTTATTTATTTTATTAAAATAAAATATAAATAAATATTTTATAATAAAATTTAAAAATAGTTAGTTCTTTTATTCCATATTATGAACTTATAAAATTGTTTACGTTGCCATTTATTTTAAAAACTATGAGAACAAGGCATTTCCTTTTGTAAGTTACCAAAATCTTATATTATCACTCTTATTTTTAAGAATAAAATAAACCAAATGTAAGCTGGAAGTTATTAACAATTAAAAATGCATTGGTGAGGATTAGACAACTCAACTCAATGGCTATTTATTGGTCCTAGTGATACAGGTGTGGATGACCCATTTCGGTTGCCAATATTTTATTGACTAATGAAAACTATTGGGTAAGATGAACCAAATGGTTCCCTTACTAACCTATTTGTTTATAAAACAGAGTTGCCACTTCGTTTTAGTTTCTACAAAGGCAAGGGAATCAATGGTGTGGTTTGTCTTACTTATTGGTTTTCATTAGTGACCAAAATGTTGGCAACCAAAATGGGTCATCCAAACCTAGTGTCGATAGCTTTGGCGACTCTAACCGAGTTGCCTTTTGTATGATTATATGTGTGATTTTTCCATTTTGTGTGGTTTTAAGTGTTCCTGTGTTAATAATATGCATGTATGTTGTTGTGAGATTATGTGCCATGTCTTATGTGTTAGGCCATGTTCATGCATTCTTTGCATATTCATAAGTGCTCTATTTCACACGCTTTCACTACACCGCACGAGTCCTATACTCTAACTCTTCTCCTCGTAAGTTGTTGGAGAAGTAAAAAGTAGTGAGACCTTTGTGGGGCTTTGTCCTCTATATGGGTCTTATGAAAATTCTTTCACTCAATTTGTTTTATTTGAATACAATTGAGAGCCTTTAGAGTTTGTGATACGTAGAGTCTAACAATGCACTAGAGAACTTATATCTTATACTTTAAGATAGAGCTTTACTCGGTGTTTGGAGATGAACAAAATGTTAAGATACCAAAAGCCTTAAGATATATCTTTACTCGATGTTTGGAGATGAAGAAAATGTTGTCCTAAAAGCCATGGACATGATCCTTGGGGGCATTCTAACATGTCATGACATTGCATCTATCTTACTCATACTAAAATTGAATTGTATAGGTATACAACATGCTAGTGAGACCAACTAAGGTAATAAAAGAGATATCTTTTGAAGAAGTAATATGCAATGCGAAGAGATGTCATTTTATCTGATTTTCAAAGTACATTGCTGGATAGAATGAGTTTTTGGATAAATAATCAAAACATAACTAGTATCTTTGGTTGTTGGTTGAGGATGACCAAAGGAGGTTCACATCAACATATGGTCGTATCATAGATGTGCTTTAGCTTGAGCTTGATTGGAAGGTCCTTAACTTCATGATCCAACATTAGGCTCTAATTTCCCTATGCTTCACTTTTGGACCTATTGTATATATTATATTTGCACAGCGGAATATTGAATCAATCAAATGCAGCAGTCAATGATAAATCAAGTGAACAACACAACCACGTAGTATACATGAAAGTGATAGAAATGACACAAGGAATTACATGGTTCAACAATGCCTACATCCACAAGAGCAATCGACAAAGGTTTCTTACTATCTGGTGTCAAAGACACTTGCAACACTTGCAACATTACAAATATATCAAGAACAATGTATATATAAAGTTTCTGGAGGCTTTCCCTCCAAACTTCAACTAACTTAACGTCTCTCTTTCAAAATTCAAAAATCTACGTTGGGTTCTCAAGCCAAACTGTCAATGGATTGGGCCAAACCGTCGACGATTTCAGACAGAATGTAAATTGTCTAAATTCAAGTGCCAAACCGTCGACAGTTGTAGCCAATCCATCAATGGTTTCCCTGTTGCTCCACCAACTCTTTGATTTTCTACTATGTTCTCTTCTTGTACATGTATCCCATTCAGTACATGAGCCACATATTATAATGACCTGTCTATTTTTCCATGTTTATATATATATATATATATATATATATATATATATATATATATTTCCATAATAGCATACATAATAGTCCCGCTAAGTTGTCATAGTTGTAATCAACCTAGACCCATGGATACCAATGATATATCTGTCATACAACTCTGATACCTAAGCAGAAGAAAAAATAAAATTACATACAACACCAGAAACCATACCAGAATTCTACTAAATATGTCATATACATATACATACATCCCAAAAAGGTATCCTAGGGTCATAACCCAATAATCCATCAAACCCTAGCTCACTCACTTGCCCTACAGACAGGGTAGCTCAGTCCACTTCTAATGCTGCGGGGCTCTATCTGCCCTCTGACCTGAATTTCATGAAATGTTTGTAATGCTGGGGTGAGACACCTTTCAGTAAGGGAGATAAAATAATATCAGTGTGTGATAACATGAGTATTTTTCGTGATATACATGTAATTAGTACATAATTCATAACTGGTATAAACAATTGTATCATATCTGAATAAAACACAATTTAACATAACATAATCTAACTTACTAAATTTCTGTATTGCAAAATCATCTTATATAACCATATCATACTTGAATTAATACCCAGGATAGATAGTTAGTTAGCTATTGTCATGTCTTATCCACTTATGACAGGGTTGTGCGGCCCAAAGGTGGGACCTAGTAATGGCTGGCAGACTATGCTAAGTCAAACATAGGTGTGTAAGTACGATGGGCCTGTTCCACCTATGCCAGACTACCAAGAGAACTACGACACTCCCATAAAGCCACATCGTTAGCCATCTCCCACATTCTACATAAGATGTGTGGTAACACTAACATATTCATAATTGTAAACATATAGCTACGGTACCGTGCTTCATAAAATTGAACTAAACTATCCGGGTTCTGATAACATATAATACATTCCGTATTAAAACATAATTGTTTCATATTTCAGAGTAATATTTGACATAACATATTTCATGATTTCTTACATATCATACATAATCACGACGTTAACGCCGACATAATTCATAACGTAAAAATCATGATATTTATGCTGGCATAATTCATAACGTAAAAATCACAGCATTTACGCCAACATAATTCATAACGTAAAAATCACGACATTTATGTTGGCATAATTCATAATGTAAAAATCACGACATTTACGCCGGTATAATTCATAACGTAATAAACATAATTCTTGCACTGTTTAACATAATCTTAAAACCATAGTTCTTTTACTGTTTTTAGGGTTTTCCTGAAAACTGCTATAACATGCTTATCTTGGAAAAATCTTAATATTTCAATATAATATAATTTTCATGGAAATTGTTATACTCATGCCACACAAATGTACATAGCCTTATAAACTCATAATTCATTCTGAAATCATAGTTCCATATAACATGTGTTAAATTCATTTCCCTGTTCAACAGTAGTATTCTCAAGCATAGTTCTATAATATACATATTTTTCTGAAAATAAATACTGTATAATAATAAATAATTTCATGAAAAAGGTTGACTTAATTTATCCCCTTACTTGGCTTACTGAGAAGTCCACAATTAAACCAAACCTACACCCGTGTGTTCCCCAGCTTAACACCCTAAAATTACATTTTTCCCAATAAAATTTCAGTATTATTCTATTTAAAGTATTTTCCTCAATACGGAAACACCAAATACCTTATAAAACTTAAAATAACCAACTTACCCAGACTTTGGGATGGTGCCCAAATTGGCTTAACCAATGAACTATTCCAGCAAACGAAGAGAATCTTCCCAGGAGTAGCGTGATAGCTTCTGATCGTCGAACCGGTGAAGGACAAAGCCAAAAATCTAGAGAGAAGGAGGGGGAGAGAAAGGGTTTCATGCAAAAATTTCACGCTAAACTCCCAAGGTTGGTATATTTATAAAACACAGATTCATCGACGAGACAAGTCATCTCATCGATGAGTCCATGAAGGGAGTTCGTTGACAAACACTTACCCCTCGTCGACGAATTTTAGGTCTTGGAATCAGCCCTCTCGGTAAAGTTTCATCGATGAGACACACGTCCACGTTGACGAGCCCAAGAAGCTTATTCGTCGATGAGCACTCTGCACTCGTTGTCGAGACCCTACTGAATCCACTTTTTGAAAAATCATTTTCTCTCCTTTCTTTTATTTACTTAATTTCTATAATTCTTTGGGTCTCTACACATATCATACCAATCTCCACCTTGGCAAGTATACGCCTATTTGGAGAAACCAAAAAACATAGTCACCTGCTTCACCTTAACCTTGGGACATTAGGTTTGGACCATCTCCCTTCTAGCAACTGTTAACTTCACTCGGTCGACCGTTCTATTCTGAACGCACCGTCCTAGGTTGACCAAACCATAAAATGTCTAATACACCAACTACATGGTCGACCAAGCCATGTAGTTCAAGTTTGCATTGGTCGACATAACCATATGAGTGATCAACCGAACCTAAGCCATAGTCGACCGAACTTGCGAAGGGTTCGAAATCGCTTTGAGATGGCCGACCGTATCCTTAGTTCAAACTTGCCTTGGTCGACCGAACCTCTCGGGTTGGAAATTTTTTAAGGGCTAAAACGTCATTAATTTTTTAATTAAACTTTTCCAAAATACCCAGCGTGTCCCTAAATGGTCAAATTTCTTGAAAATCTATAAATACTCCTTCCATAACTCAGATTAGCAACTTTGATTAGTTTAAAAAACCTTTCAAATTATTTTCTTAATCAAAGTTCTCCCACTTATATTTTTATTGCAAAACCATTTTGGAGTTAAATTTTTATACTTTCCAAACTCTCTGTGATTTTTTCTTTGAAACATTTTTAAGAGAGTATTTTATTTGAGCATTCATTTTTATTGCATTTATTGCGAAAACAACTTTTAAGCATAAATCCTAATTTCTCCAAATACTTTTTATTGCTAATCTTTGTCGGAGAAATATTTATTTTATTTTGATCTTTATAACGTGTATTGCATATTTATCTCAACATCAAAGATCACACATTTTAGTTTTTGCAAAAATATCATTAAGACCAAAACCCCTAGGTTCTCCGGTTCGAATTTGAAAAATATTTCTAGGAGAATATTTTATTAAGGGTTCAAATCTTTGAAACATACTATCATATATATCTTTCTTCAAAGATTGGATTATTTATTTTGAAAAACACCCTTACTTCACTGAGCATCATTTTATATCATTAGAGTGTGCATTTTATGAGTTTAAATGTGTACATCTTTGTTTGTATTTAGAAGCACTTTATCATGTACAAAAATGTATTTCTTATATCAGTTGGATTCATCCCGTTAATTGAACTAGGGAGTCTTAGCCCCGTAAGTGAGATCGGTTTGGTTCAGCCCAGTAAATTGAATTGGGATGTCTCCGCTCCATAAGGGAGACAAGTTGGGCTCAGCCTTATAATTGAGCTGAAGTTTACCTTGCTTCGTAAGGAAAGGTTGCAACAGCTTTTGTTCCACCCGTTTAAGTGAGTAGGGATAGTGGAATCCTTGGGGGGGGGGGGTAAGCCCAAGGTGGGGACGTAGGCTGGTTTGACTGAACCTCGATAACAAGTCTGTGTGCCACTCTCTCTCTCTCTCTCTCTCTCTTATTTATATTTCCGCACTTAGATTTCTGTATGTGTATGTTTGTTTATTCACGGCTACAATTATTTGCATGCACATATTTAAATTAAATTGGATATACTGCACACGTATATACTTGAACTCATAGTTTAATTATTTTACATACACGCGTGCACATTGAATGAGATATAATTTGTGATGAATCGAGGAAATGTTTAAATTAGCCAAATATTTATAAAGCCCAATTCACCCCTCTCTTAGAATTACACAAATTCCAAGAGGAGTACTATTGTGAATAAGGAAGACAGATTTTAAATCTTTTTAGTTTGAGATTTGAAAGGCCTAGAACCTTAAAGCATTTATTATAAGAAAGGTTGCAACACTTACTTTGTGTGTGTGTGTGTGTGTTCCACTTAAAAATGAGAATTTGAAGAATATATTGAAAAATAGCCCAAAATGAGGCTTGCAGCATCAAGCGGTGATGATTTTTATTTTCTTCCATTTCTGCAAATTTCAAGGTTCTCACCCCTTTTCTTTCCATTTGAAAAGAATTTCATGGAATTCATATAGAGACTATGTCCCATGTGAATCCATTATTTGTGCCTTAATAAATCCTCAAACAAAATCAAACAAAAATAAACAAAGATAAAAGAAAATGAAATAAATAAAGAAAACACAAAGTTTTTTTGGCTGTGCATGAATCTACTAAACTAGATTGCTTACATATCCTCTGTCAGAGTAATCAAGCCACTTGTAGTTCAAAAAATAAGTTTTATAAAATACTTTTAATGAATACTTTGAAGAATCCCTTGAAATCATTGAAAACTCTTTGAAAAATAATTGAAACCTTATTAAAAAACAATTTATTTCTTGATAAGAAAATTAATTTTTCAATGAATACTCTATAAAATAGTGATTGAATTCAAGTTTTAATACTAAGAAATCCTTTTTCCACCTTCAAGTTGCTTTGTGAGTGATTACTTTAAAAAAAAACGATTTTTTTTGCTGTAAAATCTTGAAAACTTTATGGATTTTAGGTGGAAGAACACAAATCTGCCTTGAAATCATGTTTGGAAACTTGGAGAGCATCCTAAAGCTGCAGAATGGATGTATAACTCCAAGGAATTTTGGAAAAACTTGGTAAAACTTGAAGCCTTTGAAAACCAGTAGTGAATTTACTTTTCGAAGTGAAAAAAAAATTATTTTTTATGAGAAAACCACAAGTTGGAAATTTCCTTTCCAGTAGGAAATTGATCCTTGATGGTGTGAAGGAAGACCATCAAGGCGATGTTGATGATTTCCCAACTCCGAAGGATTTTTTTCGAGTCAATGTGGATGCCAACCACAAGACTAAAATTGATTCCCATGCCTCAAAGGTCCTGAAGAATACGGCTTGCAGCAGCAGCAGTAGATCTTTTCGAACTGTGGAGTCGGAAGTCTGGCGGGTTTTCCGGTTTCGAAAGTTTAACATCAGTGTCGATTTAGATTTGCAGAAGCAAAGACACAGATTCAGAGTTCGAAGGTGATTGGAGGTTACTTTGCTTCGTTTAATTTCACAGGATTTGTTGTGTCCAGATTTGGCGGTTGATTTCGTTCTTACAGTTCAGTATTCCGATTCTTGTTTTGCTCTTTTCTCAGTTGAAGAATTGCCTTCCAAGTTCATTCCGTTGGCTCTGTTGTCTTTCCGATTGGAATCATCACTTTCTAATTTTTTTGCGCGAGTTGCGTTGGTTTTTCACTCTGGTCGGCAGCTCTTTTTTCGTTCCCGTTTGGCGGTTACTGTTCATCACTCTCAGTTTCCGATTGGAGTTGGTGTTCATTGATTCTTCTGTTCATGCAGTTTGTGGTCCGCCTGTCGCTCCTTTCGGTGTTCCGCTTGACTTTTGAATTTCAATATCCTTCCCTGCTCATCAATTCCACTTTGGCGCATGGTTTGATGGGAGTGGGTTTTCCGACCGTCCCTTGTTTCTTGCTTTCGGCTGTCAGCGTGGCATTAATTCCAGTCTGTCATTGGGGGTTGGCGATTCTGCTGGAAGCTGGTGTTGTTCTGCAAAATGTTCGTCTACGGTTGTTCGTCGTTTCCTTGCTTCGAAAGTTTCCCTCCAATCAGTTTGATTTTAAATTTGAATTGCCTACGTGTCGCGCAGTATGGGATTGAAGTTTGGTGGAAGAATTGTTTTCAATTGTCTCCATCACCATTCGGCGAGTTGACACTGTTTTCCTGAGCAGTATGCGGTACAAAGTCAAATGCAGTGTCATTTTCCTGTGCAGTGTTTTGGAGCATTGGTCAACAGCTCTTCCATTTAGTTTTCGGACTTGGGGTTGCCAGTGCGTTTGATTGCAATTTCCATGTTCGATTTTTCAAGATGTTTCTCCGAGTTGGATTCTTTTTCCTCCGGAAGCAGATTGGAATTGGTGATGGGATTTTGTTGGAATTTCTGAATGTCGCCCCCACGAGCTTGCCACAGTGGAATGTCGGGTGTCCCTTCTTGTGGGCCAATAATTGGAAAGTGGTTTTTTAATGGCTGTTGGCTTATCAAAAAAGCAGTATTCAACACCCAGCCCCGCACACAGGTTGAGGGAACCGTGTTAAATTTTTCGTGTCTCAATTTTTTTATTATTTGTATTACTCCATTGATTTACTTGTGGGAAGTTGTTCGTATATATATATATATATATATATATATATATATATATATATATATATATATATATTTCCCAACAAGTGGTATTAGAGCCGTATTATTTGTACGTATTAAATTTGTGTAAATCATGGATGGTAATGTTGGTCGTATGATTAGTTTCAATGGAAGTAATTGGATAACTTGGAAAACAAAAATGCAAGATCTTTTATTTTGCAAAGATTTGGATGAGCCTATGAGGGTGATAGTCGAAAGCCTAAAGACATGAGTGATGATGAGTGGAATAGGCATAATAGGAAAACTGTTGGTATTATCCGACAATGGATTGATGATAGTGTTTTTTCATCATGTTTCTACCGAAACTTTGGCATATGAATTGTGGAAAAAATTAGAGGGTCATTATGATAGAAAATCGGCTACAAATAAAATTTTTCTTTTCCGAAAATTGGTGAATTTGAAATATAAAGATGGTGGTCTTATTACCAAACATTTGAATGAGATGAAAAATATTATCAATCAGCTTGCTACTATGAAAATAGTTTTTGATGATGAATTGCAGACCTTAATGCTTCTTAATTCTTTGCTGGAAAGTTGGGAAATTTTGGTTGTGACAGTTAGTAATTCGGCTCCCAATGGAATTGTTACTATGAACCAAGTAACTAGCAGCTTGTTGAATGAAGAAATTAAAAGAAAATCAGTTGGCTCTTCTCATTCATAGGCTTTTGTGACAAAAAATCGGGGGAGAGGCAGAAGTAAAAACAGATATTCTCACCATAATGATAAATCAAGAGGTCGGTCCAGCTTTGTTTCAAAAAAAGATATTGAGTGCCACTATTGTCATAAAAAGGGGCATATGAAGCAGGAGTGTAGAAAATTAAAATTTAAGGAGCAAAACAAAGAGAAAAATTTTGAGAAAAAGCATGAAGACACAACTTCAGTTGCATCTGATTGTGATCTCATGGTTGTTTGTGATGCAAATTGTATTAATTTGACAAGTCAAGAGACTGATTGGGTTATTGATTCGGTGCGTCATTCCATGTCACTTCTCGGGGAGATTTATTAACTTCTTATTCCAAAGGAAATTATGGAATTGTTTGGATGGGAAATGAAGGTTTGTCAAAAATTGTTGGCATGAGAAATGTTTGTTTGGAAACAAATTTGGGATGCAAGTTGGTGCTCAAAGATGTGAGACATGTACTCGATATTCGACTAAATTTGATATCTACCGGAAAACTTGATGATGAAGGGTTTGACAACCATTTTGGTGATGGAAAATGGAAGCTCACAAAGGGTAATTTGGTGATGGCTAAAGGCAAGAAAATCGGTACACTTTATATGATGCAAGGTAAAATTGGTAATGGTGTTGTGAATGTAATTGAAAGTCACTCTTCCACCGATTTGTGGCATAAGCGGATTGGGCATATGAGTGAAAAAGGAATGCAATTTTTGTTTAAAAAGAAGCTCCTACCCGGGATGAAAGGCACCTCTCTTAAAGCTTGTGTTCTTTGGCCGGTAAGCAACATAGAGCTCCTTTTTATACAAAGTTTGTTACTAAAAAATCTAATGTTTTAAATTTGATACATTCATATGTATGTGGTCCCTTGAAAGTTAAATCTCATGGTGGTGCACTTTATTTTGTTATCTTTATTGATGATTGTTCAAGAAAAGTTTGGGCTTACACTTTGAAGACTAAAGATCAAGTCTTAGATGTGTTCAAGCATTTTCAGGTTAAAGTTGAAAGGGAGACTAGAAAGAAGGTGAAATGTGTGCGCTCGGATGATGGTGGAGAGTACATTGGCCCATTTGATGCATATTGTTACAGCCAAAGAATTAGACATCAAAAGACCATCAAGAAATCACCTCAACAAAATGGTATTGCTGAAAGGATGAACCGCACTATACTAGAGAGAATGAGATGTATGCTCTCTCATGCGAAGTTGCCAAAATCATTTTTGGGTGAAGCAATAAGGACGGCGGTGGACTTGATTAATTTGTCTCCTTCAACTCCTTTACTTGATGAAGTTCCTGAAAAAATTTGGAAAGGTAAGGATGTCACTTATGATCACTTGAAAGTGTTTGGTTGTCGTGCATTTGTTCACATTCCAAAAGATGAAAGATCCAAACTTGATAACAAGACAATATAATGTATTTTTCTTGGCTATGGGCATGATGAATTTGGATATAGATTGTGGGATCCGGTTGACAAGAAAATTGTTAGAAGCCGAGATGTTGTATTTTTTGAAGATCAAACAATTGAAGATTTTGGAACGGTTGAGCAACCACAGTTTAATGGGAATGATTTTGTTGACTTAGACTTACCTTCTCCACCTTTAGCATATGATGAAAATATGGAAGATATTCTTCCACCTCTTGAAGATGTTGGAAATGATGAAATTACTAATGATGTTGAAGATGAAAATGAGGGGGAACAACAAGTTCAAGAACAAGCTCAATTGAGAAGGTCTTCAAAAGAGCCAAGACCTTCATCTAAATATCCATCAAGTGACTATGTTACTCTAACAGATCAAGGGGAACTCGAAAGTTATCAAGAAGCCATGAACCATGAAAATAAAGTTGAATGGATGGAGGTTATGCAAGAGGAAATAAATTCCATAGTTGACAATCACACTTATGATTAGGTTAATCTTCCTCCTAGAAAGAAAGCTTTGAAAAATAAATGGGTGTTTAGGCTAAAAAATGATGGAAAGAATTTTCGGTACAAGGCTAGGCTTGTGGTAAAAGGCTTTGGTCAGAAAAAGGGAACTGACTTTGATGAAATATTCTCACCGGTTATAAAGATGTCATCTATTCGGGTTGTTCTTGGCATGACAGCATACTTGAATTTAGAAGTTGAGCAACTAGATGGGAAAACCACTTTCTTACATGGTGACTTGGAAAATGAAATTTACATGGAACAACCGGAAGGCTTCAAACAAAAAGGGAAGGAAAATTTAGTGAGCAAATTAAAGAAAAGTTTGTATGGGTTGAAGCAAGCACTACGGAGATGGTACAAGAAATTTGATTCTTTCATGATTGATCATGGTTACTCAAAAACCTCTTCAGATGATTGTGTGTTTGTGAAAAAATTTTCGGATGGTACTTATATTATTCTTTTACTCTATGTTGATGATATGCTCATTGTAGGTCAGGACTTCTCCAAGATTGACAAGTTGAAGTTGGAGTTGAGCAAGTTTTTTTCTATGAAAGACTTGGGACTAGCAAAGAAAATTCTTGGCATGAGAATTGTTCGTGATCGTGAAAAAGGGCAAATTTGGTTGTCTTAAGAAAGTTACATTGAAAAAGTGCTTGAGAAGTTCAATATGGACAAAGTAAAACCCGTTGGTTGCCTACTTGCTAGTCACTTCAAGTTTAGCTCAAAACAAAGTCCTACAAGTGAAAAATACAAGGAAGAGATGAAGAAAATTCCTTATGCTTCGGCCGTTGGTTCCTTAATGTATGCAATGGTTTGCACAAGACTGGATTTAGCTTATGCTGTTGGAGTTGTTAGTCGGTTTCTCTCTAATCCAGGAAAGGAGCATTGGTTAGCAGTAAAATGGATTCTCCTTTACCTTAGAGGCACTTCAAAGGCGTGCTTGTGCTTTGGAAATGGTAAATCTACGCTCCATGGATTCACGGATGCCGACATGGCCGGTGATGTTGATTCTAGAAAATCCACTTCGGGTTATTTGATGACTTTTGCAGGGAGAGCTGTAGCATGGCAATCTAAATTATAGAAATGTGTTACTCTATCTACTGCGGAAGCCGAGTTTATAGCCATTACGGAAGCTTGCAAAGAATTACTTTGGTTGAAGAGATTCTTAAAAGAGTTGGGCATGGAACAAGAAAGGTATGTTCTTTTTTGTCATAGCCAAAGTGCAATTCATTTGAGTAAGAATTCTATCTTCCATTCAAAGTCAAAACATATTGATGTTAGATATCATTGGATTCGGGATGTCTTGGATAAGAAATTACTGCAGTTGGACAAAATTCACACTGATGATAATGGTTCGGATATGATGACTAAAGCATTGTCTAGAGATAAGCATGTGAAGTGTCG
Organism: Malania oleifera; assembly: GCF_029873635.1. NCBI lineage: Eukaryota > Viridiplantae > Streptophyta > Magnoliopsida > Santalales > Ximeniaceae > Malania > Malania oleifera. The sequence goes on along the minus strand of NC_080422.1, from coordinate 85,499,071 downwards.
AGTTTTGGCCGGATTGGTGGAGTCGTCCCCATAAGTCAGGAGGGGGAGATTTGTTGGGTGTCCCTCCTTGTGGGGCCCAACAATTGGAAAGAGTTTTTTTAATGGCTGTTGGCTTCTCAAGAAAGCAGTATTCAACACCAAGCCTCACGCGTAGGTTGCTGGCTGCCCCTTCATCTCCTTTTTTACCATCTTGTCTTGCAACAGCAAATAGTCTTCACAACCAATAGCCCTCTCCACTCTCTCTATTTTTTTTATTGACGGAAACACCACACAGCTCCTCACGCCAACATCTGCAACCAGTGCAGATCGTCTTCTTTGCTGCAGGCTGCTGTTCTTCCCTACTCTAGCTGTGTGTGTTATTTATAGCATATTAGGATTTCTTTTATTATGGTCTTTTGGTTGGTTCTTTGGAGTTTTGTTCAGAATATTTGGTGAGGCCTTTCCATCTTGTTACATTTGCTTATACACTCTTGTGTATTTGTAAGGCTTGTGCCTTTTGTATCCACTTTGTACAACATATTTAGTGATAGTGAATTTGGATCGCCGTGCCCCGTGGACGTACCTCAACATTGGAGGGAAAAACGTTAAATTTTTTGTGTCTCAATTTTTTTATTGTTTGCATTACTCCATTGATTTACTTGTGGGAATTTGTTCGTATATATATATATATATATATATATATATATATATATATATATATATATATATATATATATATATTATATTTTTTCCCAACATGGAATGCACCAAGCATGCATGGGTTCCTTCCTGATTGATGCTCCCAGTTGTGTCCTAATTTTTGGAAGAAGGGTCTCTCCTAATTTTTGGGTGAAGGGTCCTCGGTGAAGTGTCATAGGCTTCGAGTATGAGCTTTGGGATTCGCTTCCTGGTTGATGCTCAAGATTGTATCCTCACAATCTCTGGGTCTAGGGTCCTGGGTCAAGTGTCCGAGGCTTCGAGTGTGAGCTTGAGGTTCGTTTCCTAGCTGATGCTTTTAGTAAGTGACATAGGTTTTGAGTGTGAGCTCTAGGGTTCATTTCCATGTTGTGGCTAGTTTTTGCATTTTCAATGCGTTCTAATTACAGTTGCTGTGTTTGCTGCACCCATGATTGGAAATGGTTGTTTGTTGATCTTGCGGCAGGTTTGGAGTTTTCACCGGGTATGCCCAAGTTTTTATGTAACTTTTGTTACTTTTGTTGTTTCAAATTGGAGCTTAGATCTCCTTTGTTTTTGATGTAGGTGGCCTCTTTGGCTGGCATTTTGATTGTATTGCTTTGTAATTGTGTTGGGGACTTGGTCCCCCCCCCCTCTCGGTGTATGTCCGGAGTTTTTGATACATGTTCCATTTGATCAATATAATTTATCATTTACAGATAAAAAAAAAAAAAGCAAACTACCACTACACTCTAATAAGTATAGAGACTAAAAAATATGAAGAATCTTGAAAGAAATCATGAGAAACGTGCAAAAAATGCACTCTTAAAATTCAGTGGTTAACCACTTGCAAACGGGTAGTTGATCATTGGTAGCCCAATGGCTACATTTTCAAAAGGCGGAAGATTGGTCGACCACTTGAATGGACCAATCAATTTCATGCAATACAAAAACACATGCATGCAATTTTTTGAAATTTTGATATACTTTTATGATGTGCAAAAGTCCTCAAACAGTGCACAACAGAATATGTAATTATGTAAAAGATCAAACACACAATGTAGCAAATGATGAATATGTAGAATTAATCCACAACCATAGAAAGTAAATGAAAGCAAAAACATTCACAATGATACTAGGAATTATGTGGTTTGACAATGCCTACATCCACGGAAGCAAACAACAAGGATTCACTATCTTCATGTGGAAATTACAAGAGTAATACAAAAATCCTTTTAATTCTCTCTTCAACCACACTTGACTTTCTTTTTGGCATCCTATATACAACATATTCTATGTATATATAAGCCCCCTTGGAGCTTTCCTCCCAAAATGTAACCATATTAGCGTCCAATTATTCAAAATTCAAAAATCTGCGCATGCTATTCTGAGCCAATCAGTCGACTGATTGCTATTGCTCCACATATTTTCTTCATGTTTTTCCCTTAGAATGTGAGCCACATTCACAACAATTTGCACCTTGGCTAACATACACCCCTTAGGAGAAATCAAAAACCTAAATTCGTTGCTCCACCTCAAACTTTGACATGTTAGGTTGGGACTGTCTCCCATTTAGCACTTGGAGACAAACATCAAGTCCAAGCAATTCCGCTTGACCTTGCCAATGGCAGCTTCAGCTTCTACCATCAACCTTGATATAGTTGTAGATGCAACCCCTGAAGACTTCACCCTAAGCTTCTAACAAAACCATCCCACAACAATAAACTTAAAAGCTTCTATAAGTCTTATATCACCAAAGCCCCCTACATAGTCTTTAATAAAACTTACAACTGATGATCCACTCTATTGCCTACCAAAACACCCCATTGCACAATCATGGGGAACCTTTGACAGATCCCGAACATAACAACCCGTCCTTGGGTATAAGTCTCCTTACGGTTCTGTCCACAAACCCACCCTGAGATAACACCAATCTCCTTGTAGCTCTGTATATGCGAATTAGTAAGTAAAGACCCATCTTAGATGTACCCAACACATTCATGTAAAAAACTTTCAACAAAGTTCCCAATTGATAAGCTTCAGTTAAAGCATTCTCAGCCAATAGCATGTTATTCAAACACAGCAGATACATCACTTCATTGCATTTTATCACCCTCTTCCTAATTGGAAGCCTCACCAACTCACACATCTGGTACGTATGCAATACTTCCATTTCCTCCACCATAGCACTTATCCACAAATTTTTCCCTTTGCTATGCATTGCAAGTTGAAAAATAGTAGAAAACTTACTGCTAGTAGTAATGAATGCATAAAACTCTAGAATGCTAAATTTATACCTAAGTGATGGTCTGATCGTGCACATGAGCCCACCATGATCTTACTGGTCTCTCAAGCTGAAACCCTTTGTAATATGAACAATGTCATCTCTACTTTGAGTCCCTAACTCCACCTGAATAATATGATTGCTGTTGCCGTAGTTTTCTGGCATTTATTTTTCTTCCTTTATCTGAGTACGCTACTTCATGACTTTATCACCAAAAGCCAGCTCCTCGATCACTCATTTGTTTACCACAGGATCACCTAACTTGTACCCATCTTTCTTTTACCCTAAAAAGATGTATTGTTCGGACATAACACCAAGTCTAAATCCTCAATTACTAGAATAGTGCACCGGTGGATGTCCACTCACAATCGAGTAGTCTATCACAAAACCTGCCCACAATTCACCTGCAACTCTCCCATCTAGCGATACCTTTGGCAATCGATCACATGAGAAATGCGCCATACTCAGTCCCAATGTCTGACTTGAGGATTTCTCTCCCGATCTGGTACTCCACCTCAACCACAAGTTTAACCTAGTAAACACATCAACATTAGGCTTGTGCCATATGAGATAAACCAAGACTTTTCGTGATACACCCATGAGAAACATATATCCGCCCTATGATGCTATACTCACTGGTCCCTGAACATTTAAATACATGTAGTCACCTATATGCTCTAACTGCATATGCCATAGAATATCTGACTCAAATTCTACAGTTGCAGCTCCACCTACAACTGTAACACCTTGCAATGCATAGATATTTCCCACTACCTTTTCTCCTTTCATCGCTATCGAGTCGCCTTCACACACTTTCATTTCCCCACTTTTAGACTTGTAACTATATCTGTTACAGTCTAAAATGCCTAATGAAATTACATTCTTCCTTAGATCTGGTACATACCTTACATCATAAATGGTTCTCACAACACCATCATACATTTTGATTTTGACATTTCCAATACCATGTATTTTGCATGAAATATGATTTCTCATTAAAAGACAACCATTATTAACTGACTTGTAGGTGTCAAACCATTTTCTATTTACTGTCATGTAAAAGCATTCAGTATCTAGGATCTAAGAATTATCCGTGAGGCACTCCGAATTCGATGAAACACATAACATATCTCCATCATTGCATTCTAAATCTACTTCCACTGCATTTGCATATTTTGATGGACCTTGCTAATTTTTAAAATTCTCTTTCTTCCACTCTAGACATTCCGGTCTTATGTGCCCAATTTTACCACACTTAAAACATTTCATGTCCCTTCTCTTCTCGGATTGCAACCGAGATCCATTCTGGGACTTACGTATCCCATGTTCTTGCTTACTTTTCACAATAAGTCCTTAACCATGTGAAACTTCATCACTAATCATTTTTATTTGATGAAAACCGAGCAATGCGCTTCTCACCTCTTCCAAATTCAGACTTTCCTTACACCATGTAAGAGTGGTAACCAAGTTCTCATAAGTTTGAGACGTAGGTAGGGAATTTAATAGCATCAACGCTTTGTCTTCCTCCTCAAACTTTACATCAACACACACCAAATCACTCACAATATGATTGAAAGTGTTAATATGCTAGTTCAAATCCAAACCCTCCACCATCTTAAGCAAATACAACCTTTGCTTAAGAAAGAGTTTGTTCGATAAGGACTTAGACATATATTGGTTTTCTAGTTTATGCCAAACTGCTACAGGAGAATCCTCATCCATGACATGATACGATATGTCATCAGCCAAACACAATCGAATGGTTGATATCGCCTTTTGTTCCAACTCATTCCAAGTTGCGTCATCCATACTTTTCGGTTGAATTCCATACAATGCCTTCATCATCCCTTGCTGTACCAAGAGATCCTTCACTCTTCTCTGCCACAAACCAAAATTTTCGGTGCCATCAAATTTAACAATGTCAAATTTCGCAGATGAAGTTCCAGAGGCCATTACAACAGTGCTCTGATACCAGTTGATGTGTAAAAGTTCTCAAATAATGCACAACAAAATATATAATTGTGTAAAAGATCAAACGCATAATGTAGCAAATGATGAATATACATAATTAATCCACAACCACATCAAGTAAATAAAAGCAAGAACATTCACAATGACACCAGGAATTACGTGGTTTGGCAATGCCTACATCCACGGAAGCAAAGGACAAGGATTCACTATCTTCTTGTGGAAATTACAAGAGTAATACAAGAATCCTCTCAATTCTCTCTTCAACCACACTTGACTTTCTTTTTTGCATCTTATATGAAACATATTCTATGTATATATAAGCCCCCTGAGAGGTTTCCCTTGGAAATCTAGCCATATTAACTTCCAATTATTCAAAATTCAAAAATTTGTTAATTCTGTTCCGAACTAATCAGTTGAGTGATTCAGACATAATGTAATTGTTCTGAACTCTGGATTAATCAGTCGACTAATTTAGCTAATCAATTGACTGATTTCTGCTGCTCCATAGATTTTCTTCATGTTTTTCCCTTAAAATGTGAGCCACATTCACAACAATTTAATTATGGGATTGAAAATTAAACGTTCTAATGCCACTAAGGTTACGTTTGATTTGTGGTGTCTATTTCAAGAATAGATTAGTTTTAGTAGGTTAGTTACAATGAATTATACAAGAAATTATGTCGATACTATAAAACAAATAATAATGTGAAACATTTTATGAGCCTATAATAAGGATTAGACAAGGAATAACTATTATCAAATTTACTCGTGGGGATGCTTATTCCTTTCTTATTACAAGTTGAATGAAATAATGAGGAATATATAAGGAATAACTATTTACTTGATTATGTTAACTAGATTCTACCTTATTTTAAAGAATAACTATTCCACTGAACCAAACAAGCCGTAAAAAGTAATTACCAACATGGAATGATGTCAAGAATACAAAAAAATCTTATTATAAATGTGGAAGAATCTTCATACACTGTTGGTGTTTTGAGTCCGATCCCTGATTTTGATAAAGATAAACCATAAATTATTTATGTGTGTTTCTAGTGGTTGAACAAGTCATAATTTATCACACACATAAGAGGTCTGAGATGGAAGCCATATGGAGCTCAAAGAACACATTATTTGGCATATTTCATGAAGACAGAAGAGCAAAAGAAGAAGAAGAAGACATGTTTTCAATTGTATATGCATTTAATTTTTCTATTTTGGTTTGTAATAATGCATACATATTGCATGATATGTTTTAAATGCTTAGATAACCGTAGATTGACCTTAGGGAACCAAATGACCATTCGACCGATGCCATATTTTTGGGGCTAACTCTCAAAGCCCTTAGATCGACCATAGGACCCAAAGTTTTGCATGAAAAATTCCTCTATTGTCTTAAAATTAAGTAACATATGAATAGGGACAATCTTATAAGAAGAAAAGGACCGAAATGCCCAAATTGGCTTGTTTGGTTGACTGAACCCTGATACTCAAGGCCCTTCGATCGACCAAACCTCCCTGGGGTCAATAGTTTGACCTTTCGATTGACCGATCTTAAAATGTATACCAACGCCCTAATCGACCGAATGTACACGTGGGAAGTCCCAACGCCCTAGTCGACCAGACCTCCATGTTCAAAATGACTTGGTTGACCGAACCTCGGAGGGTTCAGGATCGCCTTTGGACGGTCGACCAAACTTGTAGTTTAAAAATCCCTCGATCGACCGAACTTAGTGAGATGGTCGATCGAACCTCAAATCTGGTCGACCGAACCTCTCGAGGTTTGAATTTTTTAAGGGCTTAAATGTAATTAACTTTTAATTAAATAATTTAAAAAATACCCAGCGTGTCCCTAATGGTCATAATTTTCACAAACTCTATAAATACCCCCTCATAACTCTAGATTAGCAACTTTGATTAACTCCCAAATCCTCTCAAATTATTTTGTTAATCAAAGTTTCCCCAAATCATTTTTAATGCAAAAATCTTTTCTTTGGGGTAAAATGTTTTAATCTCTCCAACTCTCTTTCATTTTTTCTTTGAAAATCATTTTTACAAGAGAGTGTTTATTTGGGCATTTAGTTTACATTCAAAGCATCTATACTCTCATTTACTCTTTACTTTGAAAATCTCCTTGAGAGTAAGTTTTGAGATTTCTCCACATATTTCCATGGTAAATATGTTGTTGGAAAAATATATTTTTGCATCCATACTTTCATTAAAAAAATCTTTATATTACAAAAATCATTTTGAGAAACACACCCCTTTCTCTACTGAGCATTAATTTCATATCATATTAGAGTGTGCATGTTTTATTGAGCTTTGTTATGTACATCTTTGCTTGTATTAATAAGCATATTTATATGTACGAATAATGTTTTTATTGTATTAGTTGGGTTCAGCTCGTAATTGAACTGGAGAGTCTCAGCCTTGTAAATGAGATTGGTTCGATTCAGTTTGGAAATTGAATTAGGGTTTTCCTTGCCCTATAAGGAGAGGATGTAACGACATCTACTCCATCTGTTTAAGTGAGCAGGTATAGTGGAATCCTTGGGGGGTATGCCCAAGGCGGGAACGTAGGCTAGTTTGGCCGAACCTCGATAACAAATATCGTGTGTTCCACTCTCCCTATCTCATTTACTTTTCGCACTGTAATTTCCATATGTGTATGTCTATTCATTTATAGTTATAATCATTTGCATGCACATTTATTTTAAATGAGATACACATGTATGTCTGCACTGATAACTTAATTGTTTTACATACACGCTTTCAATGTTAAATGATATATGAATTGTGGTGAATTAGCGAAATGTTTAAAATTAGCTGAAAAATTTTAAATGTCCAATTCACCCCTCTCTTGGGAACACACCAATTTCAACATACACCATTCATTTTAATATGTAAGGAAATGAATGAAGATTTAAAAGGAGAAGGGTTAGACACCGACCTTGATGAAAACTCTCCTTCTGTAGGTCAAGTGGAGGATTCCTCTCTCTCAGATTACCCCATAAATGCTCTAAGCAAACTAAATAGGAAATGAATTCCTTCTTCTTTCCCTTCAAACAATTCCCTTATACAAACCCATTTTCTCTAAAAGTACTCTCCTTGCCCTTACTTGGGCGTGTCCATTTCTCTCCTTGAGGATGTCTTTTTATAGACCTCCAATGGAAGAAAGGGAAAACCCCCTTTTGAATTTGAAATTCAAAATTTCAAATCCAAAAATAACTTCCATTGATTATCAACCATCAACTACCAATGTCGTAACTTAACATGTGGCATTAATAGGACATGTAACATGCTTAAATTCCTAACCAATCACAAGCAAACAACTCAAATTTTTAAATTTTGTTGAGGTTTTTCAAAAATAACTTTCATTACCAATTCAAATACAAAAATAACTTCCATTGATTACTAACCATCAACTACCAATGTCATAACTTAACATGTGACATTAATGGGACACGTAACATGCTTAAATTCCTAACCAATTACAAGCAAACAACTCAAATTTTTAAATTTTACTGAGGTTTTTCAAAAATAACTTTCATTACCAACCATCAACTGTTAATGTCGTAACTTGACATGTGGCATCAATGGGACACGTGGCATGCTCCAATTCCTAGCGAGTCACAATTGAACAACTTAAAATTTTGAATTCTGATAGGATTGATCGACCGCCTGAAGGAGCCGGTCAACTGCATACTAGGGCGGCACCAAGCTGAATTTGGTGGAAAAGAGGTCGATCGACCATTCAAAGTTGCCGGTCGACTGTCTCAGTGTATTTTTCTTCTTTTTGTACTTTTGCTTTAATTTTTTCATAATTTGACATTACCTTCATCTTGTAGAGTAAAAAATGACTATCAGTATGTATCATCACAACGAGGTTTTAAAAAGTAAGTTCGAGTGGATTAAATTCGATTTGATTATAAAGTAACACTATATACGTGTTGAAAATATATATAGAGTAATATTAAATGTATGCATAAAATATATATTACATAATTTATATAATGAAAAATAATAAAATTAAAATACTTAAATATTAGTATTACATGGTACTATTTGGACTCTTAAGAAAAGTCGTTTGCTAGGTGGCTTGACTCAATACTCCATTGGCCGCTACCATCACAGCTGGTTGCTTCATTGCTTGGCTACAGTTCTAAGAAAATCTAGTCCGGGGAATTGCTGTTTGTTCGTTAAAAGTTTCCCGCGTTTTTTTAAATTTATTTTTATTTTTTTATTTTGCAGTTTATCGATTAAATTTCTGAAACCCAAGACTTTGGTTGGAAAGAGAGAGTTATAGAAAATGGAACCATGGGTTCAATTCTTCGTCATTTTCATGAATTCATCATCACCCGACGCAAAAGCCTCTCTCTGGTTGCAACAATTTTTCGAACTACCACCGTTCGTCGTCGTCTACACATCCATCTCCTTTGGTGCTATGATTTATCGACTTTGTTGGATTTAGTTTTTTACGGTATAGTTTTGATTGACAGGGTTATGTGGATCTAGACCTTGCCAAATGCAATTCAGTCTCGAAATCTCTCCATTCTTGATTAGGAGCGCCCCGAGATTCTATGCCCAAGACATGCAATCTTTCGCGGAATTATATCGAGTGAGAATGAGGGCCTGGATTTTTGGATCGAGAAAGCTGAGCGCAATCTGCTTGATTTAATGTCCATATTTGGATTCTTCTGAAGAAAAGGTGGACGGAGAGTAAGAGTGGTTGCCAGCTTGGGTTGAAGAAGCAGCGGATACAAGTGATTGCTTCCTGTACCCGTGGATGAATTCGATTCAAGACCATATGTCCGAGCTCGCGGAGGATTCCCATTCACTGGTTAAGTTGGAGAGTACGAAAAAAATAAAATAAAAATTGAATGACGTTGAATGGGAGATTAAGAATCTCCCTCTCATTTGTTCCAACTGCTCTCCTTGAACGGAAGTCATTCTCCATTACGAGACAAATTCTCCAACAGTTTGCTCAAGTGAGCCATCTTATATGTCTAGTCTTGGATTGTATTTCAAATGACGCCTTCAAGCTAATCCTACCTCTCAGTGTTGACCCAATTTGGATCAAATACTAAAATATAAGACATAATTGAGGTGTGGGAGTCGCCCATGGTATGATAGGAAGCCTGTGATTTTGCATGTGTAGCCATGTGGGGAATATGTGGACTCTTACGTTGTTGGATTTGGGGATTTTCTGGCCCAGTGAATGTGAAATTAACATTGTTCTGCAGTAATAATTGATCTATGACTATACACATTAATGTTTATGTGCATTTACCTTTCCTTGCATTTATGGTTTCCGAAAGTGATTGTAAATTAGAAATGATGAACTGCTCGACTAGAACAACAATTTTTATCCTCTTGTTTTGCAAATGAAAACAGAAAAAGTAAAAAAAAACAAAGAAGCTACACAGATTTTTACCTTATGTCCCCTTTTGGAATCAGAAAGTACAACACTCACATGATAGACAAACAAGTTCATTGGGGAAAGCGGCCTGTAAATTTGTTATTGAGAACACAGCACTGACAAAACACAAACTGTTAGCTATAAATTTTCTTGCATGCTGTATGTTCTGCTAGACAAGGAGACTCTGCTGCCCATTGGGCGTTGTTTCCTTCATCGATTCAAATCTAGGGGCCTTGTCCGCAAACTTAGTTGTGGCATAAAGTTTTAGGTAATCTTGAAAACGGTAGTGAGTTGGGTATAAGAGTTTGGGGGCTGGAGAAATGATGGCATCATCCGCAGGATTGTAGAAGGTAGCAATGGACAGTCTGCTTCCATTCTTGTTTGCCATGACGCGGTGCAGAGCACTCTTGTATCTTCCATTACTCAACACTTCAACTTGGTCACCTGTGTTAACAAAGATCACATTGTTTTTGGAAGGTGGAATCTCCACCCATTTCTCATCTTTGAAGAATTCCAGACCAGGGACTTGGTCATCCTGGAGCAGGAGGATTATTCCACCAGCATCGGTGTGCTCTCGGAGTCCCCTTACGAGTTCAGGTTGGGGACATTTAGGGTATTTTGCCACTTTTGTCCCCACGGAAGCACCTCTATTTCCCGAAAATGCCTCTTTGATGTAACCCTTCTCTAAACCGAGATTCTCACACATGAGTTCAGATAACTTCTCTGCTAATTTTATTAGTTGCCCAATGTATTCGTCCACTGCCTTGCTGCATGTATACACCCTTTATTAGTTGAGTTACAGACACGTAATTAACTAGCCATTATGAAATGTTCATTGTACAATTGTATGTATGCTAATCCATGGTTTATAGGTTTTCTGATAGCATGATTTGAACTTAGAGGTTTTATATTACTCACCGAAGATCCTGCGAGAGGTTTGTGAAGTCATTTATGTTAGAAGTTGGTCGATGCCAAGCGAAGAAACTGCTCTCCCAGTCTGTATCGGAGGTACGTCCCCCCTTCTCCAAGCCATTGGCTATCTCTGACTTATAAAACCCGTCTTTCATGCTCTCCTCATAGTGCAAATTCACCAGTTTCTTCACCTTCTCCATCAACTCTTTGTCAACTCCATGGTTCTCAACCTACAAGTAGAAAACATCATTATTATTAGAGTGAAACATTGGTCAGAGATTCAATTTTATAATTAAGAAGTTGCCATTCTCATTACCATAAAGAAGCCCCAGTTCGCACAAGCCTCGTGCAGAAGTGCCATTCCTTCTCCCCTCTTATCGCCGCTCAGCATGTTAAAGTCAATCACAGGAATCTCCATTTTCCTCTCTCTCCACTAGATTTTTTCTTCTTTTTTGATTGGTACTCTATACCAGATTGAGGAGATTGGTTACTCAACCCTCTATTTATAGGCATGGAAACAAGATATGGATGTTTTTATCAATATTATAATTGGAGGGTAGCTATACTTGGAAGAAATCGAAGTTGACCTAAGTGAGTGCAACTTCATAGAAATAGGCACCGTTTGGGTGGCTTGAAAAAAGATAGGATGATAGTTAATGGTCCAAGTTCATTTCATTATAGACCATGTGATTAAGTTCATTTTCTATGTTTTGGTAAATGATTCTATCAAGCTTTCTTGTAAAGTAACCTTTTTTTCACCCTTCATATCATTTTCTATGTTTTGATCATTCAACAAATGGAAACTGCTCTCTCTCTCTCTCTCTCTCTCTCTCTCTCTCTCTGGGGGTGACCACATGCATATTTTATTCCGTTCTTTCTGAGTCAGGTTTCCTTTAGCTCAAGCAAAACTAGGGGCAGTGTTGGATTAAGACTGGACGGTCAATGACGGTGGGAGTGGAATCTTATAGGTCTTCCAGTGGGCGCCTATGCCTGTAAATTGTTTGAACCTCTTTCTGACATTCTCCAGTCGCAGTCCCTATAGCAATAATATGTTTTTGAAATTTCAGCCTCTAATGATATCCACTGGACCGGTCTGCTTATTCGAAGCAGTTTGGACTATCGTCTCGCTGGCATCATATAAGCTCTAGGCTCTAGCCCACCGAATTAGGATAGGTTTTCTTTTGGAATGTTTTGAGGTTGTGGCGTTGTGCTATTCTGAGATTGGAGAACATCTGAATGTCTCTTCCTTTTCTCCCTATTTGATTATTTTATTTACGGACATTGTGGGAATAGAATAGCATATGAATTGAGAAACTGTAGTCATTCAATCTGAAATGATGATATTGGATCAAATGGTTGCTAACTATAACATCATGTAGAGTTCAAGTGGTAATGACGACTTGTAACTTTGATGACCCTGAGATCACATGTTCAATTTTCCCTTGAAGCATTATCTCGATGAATTAGTAGGGGTGCGTAAATAGCCGGACGACTTTCACCTTCTAGATTTGGTACCACACCATAGTGTCCAAAGTGGCGCGATGATAGTTAGAGTCCTCGAGTCATAAAAAAAAAAAAAAAAAAAACTATAACATGTAGTGGTTGGAAGTATAGAGTTTGAAGTTTGGATTTGGACTTGAGTAAATATGGACAAAATATAATATAAATTTGTATTGGTTTTGTACTTTTTTAAAATTTAATATGCCAAATCTAAGTGATGAACTCAATATTAATTAAATTGTATAAGGTACTGTTAAATTTTGCACCATACTATTTTAAGATTGGGTCAAACACCATATTTGTTTACTTGGAGGATTTGATATTAAATTTGCGGCGAAAGAGGAAGAAAGGGAAAAGAAAAAAAAAGTTATTTGAGAGGTACAAACATTGAAGAGGATAAACACACAATATAGAAGTATTCTACTAGGCAGGTTGCTTCGTCTTTCATTTAGGACTATAGGCTATTACAATACCATCAAACTAAAGGCTAGTACAAAACAAAGTCTATAGAAAATAAGTTTCAAGGCATGAGATGGAGTAATGAATTGCTAATCATAAGAATAAAGTTATTCTATTTCTTATTCCTATTACATTACAAAAATTTCAAGCCGAATGCACATTTTTTTGTTTGTGAATGCATTTTATATACTATTAATAAAAATCAAATGTGAAGTAATAACTAATTTTTAGAACTCAAATAAAGCCTTCACATGAATTTTCGGTGGGATTTTAATTTTTTTTTTTTTGTTCATAGAACGGCCCAAAATTCTTTAACACAAACATTGTTTTGGAGTGAACTTTAGGTGCGATATCGGGATTTAACAAAAAAAACCTAGAGAAATGCAGTTTTTCTTAACCTAAACATTACGTTCACATACACTTTTGGTGAAATTTAGGATTTTTTCAAGAGAGATACAATTCTTGCTTGCTTAAATTGGTTGTCTCTCTTCATTCATTCAACAAAATATCAATTCATTCTTTTCATCATGGCTAATAATTTATTTACACTTGGAAGAAATTCATTTTAGTGCAACAAGTTAAGTTTCTCATTATACCATTCATTAAAAAAAAAAAAAAAACTAATAAATAGTTAGAATGCAAGCCTGTCCTCGATAACTGCTTAAAACATATAGAAAAAGTCATGACATTCTAATATCCATTTATATTGTTAATTATATCCTTATAATAATTGATAAGGAACTAACATAGTCTTGCTTTTCCCCCCCAAAACTTGATTAAATTGAATTTTAAACATTTCAAAATATTAAAATTAAAGACTATAATGATAGGTGATCACCATATTTAGTCTTGGACCTTATGCACTAATAAGATTATGTTAGTACGGACCTTACAATTAAGTAGAGCTCATGATGAGCCTTTGGAACTTTATATAAATGTAGAAAGAGGTTTCTATTCTTTAACCTAATGTTATTTTGACTTCCCATTAAGTAACAGCTAAAGATAAGAGGAAGAGGGTAGTCCACTTTACACACACTCATATGTTCAAGGACCATATATAGCCTAAAAATCACTCTGGTACAAAGTATGCATAGTCTATCTTGTAACTTATTGACTATATAATTTAGAAAAAACCAATTATTACATCCATATAAACTTTCGGTGTAATGTAAGATTTTTCTACCCGAGATAGAGGCTTTCCCACTTGCTTAATTTGATTTACAAAACATGTTTTCATTCTGTTTTTTTTTTCTATTTATTTTCATTATGTCAGACAATCTATTTTCTTTCCTAATCATGTGCATTTTTTTTTTTTAAAAAAAGACCAATATATGGTTATAATATAAAACTCACCTTTATAAGTGCTTAAACATATAGGAAAAATCATTATTAATTTATATAATTTAGTCTTATAATAAAGGCGATCATTTAAAGATCATAATTAAAATTAAAGGCTTTGTGACATAATATAGAAAAAATAGTAAATAAAAAAAAATTTCAAATAAAGTGTTATGACTAATGGAAGCGAACACTTTGTATACATTAAATATTATATATATATATATATATATATATAAATATAATATAGAAAAATAGTGAATAAAAAAAATTTCTCATAAAGTGTTATGACTAATAGAAGCGAACACTTTGTGTACATTAAATATTATATATATACACATATGCATGCATGTACTCTTTTAAAACATTCACTTTAATTTTTTTAAAAACTATAATGCTTGTTGTCTAAGAATTAAATAGAGAAAATGTTGCAAAATAGAAAATACTTCAAGGCACGTTATAGTGTTGCTTTCCTTAAAACGTTATTTGTCTCCACTAGATTGGTGTGTATTGAGTTAACAAATATGTTTTTAGGATACAATGAAGTCCAAAATGTAATCTAATATTAGTTTACGTTATACACAAATGAAAATTGATCACAAACACCCTTAAAAAAATCTGAACAAATTTATGGAATTTTAATTCCACAGAAAATAGAACCCAAGATTTAAGAAGAGATAATTTGTGGAAGTTTTATGAGAGAAAGAGAAAGGGAGAATGATCGAATTTTTCTATCTCTTCTTCAAGTTAATTGTGTCTTTAAATAGATAGAATTATAACTTTTCCAAAAGGAAACATTTGTTCAAATATGTGCCATTCGCACCGTCCTAGGGTGCACTGGAGTACACACTAGCTCTTTCTCTTAACCAACTATAAGAGATTATTCAACCTTATAATTTATAAATGATTTTTCCTTTTCAACTCTTTTCAATGTTGGAAAAATCCACATAGCTTTAAATACTTTTTTTTTTTTTTTTTAAAGAGAGGGGTGCAACACGAGGACTTCCCAGGATGTCACCCATCCTAGTACTACTCTCGCCCAAGCACGCTTAACTACGGAGTTTTGATTGAATCCAATGCATTAGTGCTGATATGATTGCACCAAAAAACTTTAAATACTTATTTTAGAAAAATATTTTAACATTCCCCCACCATTATCAAAATATGGAGGAAAAACAATTTATTTAGATAAGAGAAAATTTATGCATAAATGAAGGTAATTTTAGAATTTGAACTTTCGCGCAGTGAATACATATCAAAATTAATCAAGATTACATAGTAGACGAACTTGGAACTAGTAATCCTCTTTTGATTAACTAGATACATATTACACACAAATTATTAGATCTTTGGGTGTTACTAAAAACCGACGCGTGGATTGGCCTTATGTCTATATCCCAGTTTAATAAGTGCTCTAGAGATAAATCCATTTCTCCTAGGAAGCAGCACCACTTCCGACACAATATAGGTAGGTTTATCAAAGGTATCCCTGAATTAAAATATCTCACATAACCTGTTATAATCCTATTAAGATCTTAAACTCAACCTTCTCCTTTTCCATATAACACGTACAAAGCACTATTTTCCTTGGGATGGATTATGTGACACATATACATTTTAGTGCTTCTAGCACTACATATGATATACTTTACTCATTAAACTCATGAGCTTGAAAATTTCAAGTGTTGAGTCGAGCTTCCATAATTGGTGACTATGAGTTATGCATCCCCTTTGATGTTTTCTAGACCATGTCTCTTGCAAGTCCTTTTGTTAATGGATCAACCAAATTTTGGTTTAATCTCACAAAATCTATGGTAATTACACTATTAGTTTTTAACTGCCTCATATAACTATGTCTTAGGCCAATATGTCAGGATTTACCATTATATATATATATATATATATATATATATATATATATTAATATATGCCCGTGAAAAAATTGCTTCACTGTCACAATGCAAAGCTATAGGTGGCATAGGCTTTGGCCAAATTGGAATTTCTAATAGTAAATTCCTAAGCCATTATGCCTCTTTGCTACAAGCTAAGAAGCTAAAGCCACAAATTCTGATGCCATAGTGGAATCTGTTATAAGGTTTTGCTTCTTTGAACCCAAGGAAATAGCTCCTCCACTAAAGGTGAATATCCACCCATTGGTTGATGTATGATCATTATGATCAGTGATCCAACTGGCATCTGTGAATCCTTCTAAAACAGTACGATATCCTTTATAATGTATGCCATAATCCATAGTATTTTTTAAATACTTTAAACGTTCTATATATAGCATGCCAATGAATATCACAAGGATTACTAGTATATCTACTAAGTTTACCTACAACAAATGCAATATCAGGTCTAGTAGAAGTTATAGCATACATCAAGCAACCAATAACTCTAGCATATTCTAATTGAGTTACTGCTCTACCAATGTTAGGATATAATTTCAAATTTGCATCAAAAGGTGTGCTAACAGGTTTGCAGTCATAGTGATTAAACTTTTTCAGTATCTTTTCAATATAGTGTAATTGGGTGAGAATCAATTTATCATTGTTTCTAATTATTCTAATACCAAGAATCACATTTGCATTACCCATATCTTTCATATCAAAATTAGATGATAAAAGTTTCTTAGCACTTTCAACATTTTTAATATTAGTACCAAAAATTAACATATCTTCAACATATAAGCAAATAATTACACCTTTATTTCTATTGAGCTTACTATATACACATTTATCAGATTCATGTATCCTAACGCCATTACAATGAATAACTTGATCAAAATTTTCATGCCACTATTTTGGGGCTTGTTTAAGTCCATAGAGAGACTTAACCAACTTACATACTTTAGATTCATTTCTAGGCATAATAAAGCCTTCAGGTTGTTCCATGTAAATATCTTCATCCAATTCTCCATTCATGAATGCAATTTTTACATCCATTTGATGGATTTCGAACTTGTAGATGGAAGCTAAGGCAAGCAAGACTCTTATAGTTGCAATCCTAGAACCTGGAGCATAAGTATCAAAGAAGTCTATGCCTTCCTTTTGTGTACAACCTTTAACTACTAACCTTGCTTTGAATTTGTCAATTGTTCCATCTACCTTCATTTTCTTTTTGAAGATCCATTTACAACTGATTGGTTTTGAACTAGGAGATAAATCCGCCAATTTCTAGGTTTTATTACCCAAGATAGAATTTATTTCATCGTTTATAACTTCTTTCCAAATATGCAAAATTTTGAGACTTCATTGCCTCTTTATAAGTAATAGGATCTGATTTCACACTTGGTGAAATTATAGTTTGTTTAGAGTGTGATTCTTTAGTACCTTCTATTAGGTAGATTATGAAGTCGGGTCCAAAAAACATTGTTGTTTTCCTCCTCTTACTCCTCCTAGGTTCACTAGGTTCAGAAGGTTCACCACTAGTACAAAGTGGTTTCAAAGTCTCCACTAATTTATTTTGATCACTAACCTTTTGTATGGAAGTGAACTTATTTTCAAAGAATTCTTCATCTCTGGATTCTATTACTAAGTTAACTCTTATCGAATAATTTGGTTCAATTACCAAGAATCTGTAAGCTTTGCTATGTTCAGCCTAGCCAAGGAATACACATTCTATTCCTTGCTCACCTAATTTCCTTATCTTAGGCTCAGGAAGCCTTACAATTGCTCTACGGCCCCAAATCTTAAGATATTTTAAATTAGGCTTTCTTTTATTCCATAACTCATATAGAGAATTCTTAGTCCTATTAAAAGAAACTCTGTTTAATAAATGAAAAGCAGTAAGTAAGGCTTCACCCCAATATCTACTACTTATTCTTGAATTTGACATCATGGCATTGACCATTTCAACCAATGTTCAGTTTTTCCTTTTTGCCACTCCATTTGGTTGTGGAGTACATGTTGTAGAAATTTCATGTATTACACCTATTGATTCATAATAGGCGGGGAAGTGATATTCACCTCCTCTATTCGATCTAAGACACTTTATCTTAGTGTCACATTGGTTTTCAACTTCTACCTTATAAACCTTAAACTTATCAATTACTTCATATTGATTCAATTACACCTATTGATTCACAATAGGCGGGGAAGTGATATTCACCTCCTCTATCCGATCTAAGACACTTTATCTTAGTGTCATAGTGGTTTTCATTGGTTTTCACATTGATATCTTGTTAGAGTTTGTTCCATCTTTAATCATCTTGTTTGCCTTTGTTTGAGTTTGTTAGAGTACACACTAACACTTTCTCTTAACCAACTTTAAGAGATTATATATTCAACCTTATCATTTATAAATGAATTTTCCTTTCCAACTCTTTCCAATGTGGGACAAACCCACATAACTTTCAATGCTTATTTTAGAAAATATTTCAACATTCCCCCACCATTTTCAAGATATGGATGAAAATTTTTTTAAAATAAGAGAAAATTTATGCATAAATGAAAGTATTTTTAGAACATGAACCTTCACATAGTGAATACATATCAAAGTTAATCAGGATTACATAGTAGACGAACTTTAAACTAGTAATCCTCTTTTGATTAACTGGATACATATCACACACAAATTATCAGATCTTTGGGAAGGTTTTATTTTCTTTATCTGTATTCTCCCTTTTGCTTGTCTTGTAACCACAGTATTTCTCCGCCAAAAGTGAGATCATATCAATAAATAAAAGGAGGTGCCACCATCTTTTAGTAAAAAAAAAAAAAAAAAAAAAATCAGATCGTTACCAAAAGCCGATGCATGGATTGGCCTTGCGTCTATATTCCAGTTTAATAAGTGTTCTAGAGATAAATCCATTTCTCATAGGAAGTGGCACCACTTTGGACACTCATATGGGTTGGAAATATTCACAACTCATAAGTAGCATTTTATACAATGCACTTGAGGCTAAGTATTTCACAACTCTTTTGCAGTAGCCATATTCTTATACAGATCTAATAGATTATCTAACATTGAATTACAAATGTGGCTTTTGCATGTATAATCATCTTATTCCCATTTTAGTCTTGCACGTCCTTGAGCCAAAATCTCATTCTCATTCACAACAGGTTTGGGGTGGGTTAGAACATACACCACTTTGAGACCCGCAAGAAGGTAGTGCATTTTTTCTGCCAGTGTCTGAAATTGCTTCCATCAAATTGTTCAAGTTTGAAAAAATTCGCAGAAAATTCCCTCAAGGTTGAAGAACCAGCCATTTCAAAATAATGTTTTAAGATTGTAACGTATCTTGAAGCATTTTCTGTTCTGCATCATTTTCTCTATTTAATTCTTACATGTTGTGTGACTCATGGTACTTGAACATAGAGTAGAAATTTTAGTTTTATAATGGATATAATGTAATTGACTCACTCGAAAAATGAGCAGTTTGGAAGCTATTCCAAGTATAGGAGTTTTGCCGTGTAATATTCAGCCCAAAGGCTATATCGTCTCCTCAGGGAATGCAGTTTAATTCTAAATTTTATATAATTCCAACCGAAAATAAGAAACAAAAAGGTTACTTAACACAGTTTAGATTCGGGTTTTTCAAGATGTTTGAGATTTTCTTTTTGACGAATTAAAAGTACATGCAATTTAAATTATGAACCCTAATGTGCACTAAATTAACAACAAAAAACGACCCTATATTTAATTAACCAAGCAAGAATTAAGTCCTATGTTAAACTTCGGACAAGGAAAATCTAAAGATGATAACTTTCCTACGTAGCTTAAACGTGCAATTAAAAGAAATTCAATCAAACACAAACTCAAACAAAAACCAAAATTTTAACACAATCAAGAACTTAAACCAACATATCCTCTATGTCCTAAACCCAGTTCTCAGCCACAACTAGGTCAGCTCCTCTAGAGAATGATGGGGGTCTCACACGCATGAATTGTTCAATCGTGCAGCTCCACTCCCTTAAACCTCTAGCCATCTCCACCATCACCTGTTGGGCGACGCTACGTAATACAACATCATGATCTCCACCACCCATATTGGAAGGCCTTGTATCATCACCCCCAGCATGTGCACTACTACTCTTTGGATCCATCGTGCAAATGGATTAAAACTATTTTTGAATTCTATCATCATAACTCACCAACACACCCAACATACTAAAACCCACAAGATATTCTGTTATAACCATTTCTCTTCACATTC
Source organism: Malania oleifera (assembly GCF_029873635.1). Lineage (NCBI taxonomy): Eukaryota > Viridiplantae > Streptophyta > Magnoliopsida > Santalales > Ximeniaceae > Malania > Malania oleifera. Next base: position 85,478,377 of record NC_080422.1, on the reverse strand, counting down.
TCAATCTCCATTTAAGATTCAATCATACCACTTCGAAACACAATCCGACGATAGTATCTGTGGTTTTCCAAAAGTCGTCACCCTAGTAAAAACATTGAAACAACTACGGAACTCCTACTCCAGGTGGCAAGACAGAACCCCAAATTCTAATCTCATCCTCTGACAACAACTAATTCATATCTCATCAATATCCATTCCTATATTCTGGTATTGTATGCTGCCGTTTACTAAAGTTTGCAGAACCTATCAACCTAGGCATTGATACCAAACCGTGATGCCCCGATTTTTCATACCATTTTTTCCCCACACATATAAAACATAATAATCACAAATCAGCCACGTCATCTACTGATACCATAATACATAACCCGACTTGAAAAGGGTACCGGGTACACAACCATCATTATGTTCACAACCTAACTATGGAAGTCATTTATACATATATATACATACAACAACGAATACACATACTAGAGTACTAATCATCCATATATACATGACTAACACATTCCCAAAAGAAACACCAAAATACTCTAGGGAAATCCTTCATCCCTAGCTCAGTAATACTCACACTATCTACTCAGGGTATTAGCTCCCCTCTATCTTGGAGCTTTATCATTAGGTCTATCTCGGTTTCCTGAAATATTTAAATGATTGAGTGAGACACATCTCAGTAAGACGGAATAAATTATCTACAGTGTGGCAATATGAGATTCATTATATCATAACATATATTCATTCCAGTGATAATATTTTTTGAGAAAATATACCATTTCCACATTTACAATCATATAGATATACAAGACAAGTTTTCATAAGATTTTACTTTCATTTCCAAATCTGTTCATACACAACCCATGTTTAGCAGTGAAGTTCCTAAGAATAGAGAAGCTTACTCGCCTATACAAGTAGCTTCCCTTTGCCCTAATATTGTTTGTATTCTTACTCGAATAATTTGAGTTTGACAACAACTGATACTTATCAGGACACTCACCTTACTCAGTAAACCCTCAGGCGGAGTGTTTTACTTCGCATTAATTATTTATATTATTAGCTCACACTATTTCATTCATATTTTCATTTTCATTTTAATTTCATTTCATTTCATTACCATTACCATCTCATTTCATTTCACATATAGCTCATGAGTATCCTCAATAACTGATACATCCGTGTCTGTAACTTATGGATGCCCTGAGGATATCTCTCCATGTCATGTTTCCCCCCATGAATAGGGTAGTGTGGCACGAAGGCTGGATCTAATTGCGGTTAGCCGACCCTATTAGATCAAAATATTATCTTATATATGCGGTATCTGTAGTAGGACTGGTTGGACTATAGCCCTGATCTAGATTCAGGGGGCACAACAACTCTACTAAATAGCTTAATTGACTGTCACGCCACACGGTCCACGAGTCCGTGTGGTTGCACTGTCTCTAATAGTAAAGGTACTATGCTCAATATCACAACCCATCTTTAGGGTTTCCATATCCATCTATCAGAGTTATCACTACCACATACCCGTAATAATTATACGATATTGGCATTTCATCATTCACATTTCTGTACTCATATTTCAGAATTTCACATTTCAATTCCCACAATTCAATATTCATATTACAAAATTTTACATTGCAATATTTCCCATTCTCATATTCTCATATTCATATTTGCATACCAATATTCACATATCATTAATCTCATTGCAGTATTATCATTACAATGTTTACATTTTCAGTAATCACAACTCATTTCATTATTTCAATGGTATTTCATCAATTCAATACCATTTCATCTCATAAATACATATACATATCTCGTTTCACATAATTCACATTTCTTAGTAAAACATTTCCATATCTCATGTTTCATCATTTCCCAGAAGATATACTTTTCGGTACATAATCATTTTTTATCATTTCCCCATTTCAAATATCATATCTCAATTCACATTTCATAATATCATATTCTTAGAGTAAATCATTTAATCCATATTTAAACATATCTCATTATAAATCATAAGCCACACAAATTTCATATGATATTTATATCATAATAAATTTCAGGTAAAATATCATAATACCATTTTCATATAATAACTCAATCAGTATTTCTCAAATTGACTGTAATAATTTATTCCCTTTATCTAACTTACTGAGAGGTCTACTAACATGCTAAATTTGATGCTCCTCTGCGTTCACAATTCAAAAGCCTAAAAGTCACATTTTTGTCAAATCAGTCAACTTATTTCCCACAACAATTTATCTATAATACTTCCCAGATTTCAAATACTTCAAACAACCCATTAAACCCTAAATTCTCTTACTTACCCTGATTTTGGAATGATGCCTAGAACTCCAAACTAAAAATTTACTCTGCCTATGTTGCAGAGAATCTTCCCAAGAACCTTATGGCGGTTCCTGATCATCAAACTAGGCTGTAACGAAGCCGAAAAAAAGAGAGAAGGTGAGGGTTTCATGTTTCTAGAAAGAGAGAGAGAGAGTAAAAGGAGAGAGAAAATGCCACTGAAAATGAGGGTTTGTAAATATATAGGCCGGCGTTCGTTGACGAATTCACGTAATTTGTTGACGAACCCATGAAGGCACTTCACCGACGAACCTGAAATTTCCCTAAAACTCGCAAAACTCTCGGTATCTTCTCTTTCTTTATTTTTTATTAATATAATTTTCCAGGTCTCTATAGATGAAGTTCAAAATTCATATGAACTTCACTCATCCTTTCAAAAATGTTTTAACATTCTTCACACTATAATCATTCTCACAATATGGTGTATGACTTTGATTATTTTAGGAAAAATTCAACAAATTTTTGGCAGCATGCCGTAAAAAATGGACCCTTTCCCAAACCTAACTACAAGTCACAAAAGCATGCAATTCACAAGATTTTTGCATCATACAAATTCCATTTAGATTAAGACATGCAACAACCTAAAAGTATCTACTAGCAAACATTACATATCACTGCATCAGCCATGCAAGTGGCATTCCAATCAAGCATGTGGTCCTAATATCTACAACCAGCATGCAATTCACAAGATATATCAATCTAGGCACACAATCCAGAAATTAAATCATCCATTAACTGAAGCAATAAGCAAAAATGGATAGTGGATGGTTGTGTAGTGTAGTGTAGTGCAATGTAGTTAAAATAAAACAATCATATGTCTGAAAGACAAACTTCCTTTTACATACCTTCTAATGAGAGAAGGAGCCACCCGCATTGACTCACTCTAAAAATGAGCAGCTCGGAAGCTATCCCAAGTATAGGAGTTCTGTCGTGTAATATTCAGTCAAAAGGCCAGATCGTCTCCTCAATGCGGTTTAATCTCAAATTTTATGTATTTCCAATCAAAAATAAAAAATCACTAAACTCAGTTCAGATTTGGGGCTTTCAAGATTGTTTGAGATTTCTTTTGACAAATTAAACGAACATGCAAATTAAATCCTAATCCTAGCATGCACTAGATTTAATAACGAGAAACGAAAATCCTACATCTAATCAGACAGGAATTGAAACATGCATTTAAACTCCGGAATAAAAACTAAAGATGATAACTTTAACACGTAATTAAAACATGCAATAATGAAAACTCAATCAAACTCAAACGCGAATAAGAAAAACCAAACTTTTGACAAAATCAAGAACCTGAATCAAGATAAAAAAGTTAAATGCAAACAAGATCTCAAACAAAAATTAAAGCTTCAATGACTTAAACGATAACTAAACACGATAAAAATAATAACTTTAATAAAACTAACCCTAAACTAAATCGAACTTTAACAAAATTTAAATCCTAAGACAATTTTTTTTTTCTTTTTTTTCAATAAACTAAATTAAACTCTAATTAATTAAAAATTAACGCAAGTAAAAAAATTTAAATCTAATGCTAATATTAATTTATAAGAGGAAGAAAATAACTAACTTAAATAATAACACCCAAACAAACTTTAAAAAGTAAAACTTTAAATAAAATTCTACTAAAGGAAAAAATAACAATGATTCAATTCTTTAAAACTAATAAAAAAAAAAAAACTAACAAGAAAGAGAAGAAAGAAAATAAGAAAGAAAGAGAAAGAGAGAGAAATTGCTGTAGCTGGCTGTGGGTGAAGAGAGCAGCAAAAGATAGGGGAAACAGGGGCACAACAACAATGGAGGGATGGCTTGGGTTGTACTTCCAGCAGCAGCGAGGGGCAGTTGCGGCTATGGCAGCAAAGGAGTCTTCTTGGTTTGGTGGCTTTCTCAACACAACAGTAGCAATGTAGGGAGCTCTCGGGTTTGCTAGTTAAAGCAGCCACATGCAGCAGGGAAGTTCTAGAAGGAGCAGCACATAGGGAAAAGAAAGAGCAGCAGGCAGAGAGGGGGAGTTCGGGTTGCTTATGGGTTGTAGTAGGAAGTAAGGATAAAAACAGTAGCAGAGAGGGAGAGAGAGTTTGAGAGAGAAGAGAAGGAAAGGGAAGAGAGGGGAGCCAAGAGGTTAGAGAGAAGAGAGATGAGAGGAGAGGGAAAAGAGAAGAGAAGGGAAGCAAGGAGGGGGCGTGGGCTGCTATCGGGTCTACAGGAAAGTAAGGAGAAAGGGAGGAGAAGGGAAAGGAAGAAGGAGAAGGGGTAAAGGAGAAAGGGGGTGTGGCTGTTGAAGGAAAGAAAAAAGGGATATAAAGGAGACGAGGAGAACTGCCCTACCAACGCCAACCCAAGGGTCCGGACCTGGCTACATGGCAAGGTTACATCAAGTAAGTTTTTAAATTTTTTTTCTTTTCTCCTTCCTTTTGTATTTCTTATTTCTTCTTTTTGTTTCTTAGCGAACGAGCCCCATTTTGAGCCTCCTAGAGCCCATATCTCTCGAAGCTTAAAACACAAAAGTTGTAGATAATATTCTCATATTTCTCCAAAATTTCGAATCATCTCGATCAAAGTTAGGAAGAAAAAATTATGCATGAATTACGAAATGGTGCCGATTTTAGCTTCCAATGATTTCCATGTATTAAAAAAATGCCAAAATTTCATAAATTACTTAATAAAACCCAGATATTACAAAAAAGATATCATGTTAAAATATGGAGCATAATTAGGTATTTAATTAAAAATATAAGCCCCAATACATGAATTAAAATGCCTAATTACGTAGTTTAAGTGCATAATCACGCATCATCTAGACGAGATTGGCACATCATTTGTTCGATCTGTGCTTTTTAGTTCTTCATAGCTTCCATCTTTGTTTTCTAGGTGGACATCTTTTCTTTCATATGTTGGTTCCCCGCTGAATAGGTGGACAACTGTTCTTTCAATTGCTAGTTCTCCGCTCCCCAGGTGGACACCTGTTCTTTCAATTGATGGTTCTTTGCTCCCCAACTGGACACTTGTTCTTTCAACTGCTAATTCTCCGCTTCCATCGTCTGCATCCGGAAAACCATCTCCTCCGCTTCAGCCTCGGCGGCTTGACACGCTCAGTCAACCTCAACACGAGACACCGCACTCAAAGAAGATGATGATGTTAGGGTGATTTATCCACTCCCAAGACCATTCAACCAGCCACCCACTCATTCCCCAAGCACTTGAGTGCATATCTCATCATCTGTAATTGGCTAACTCCCCTCCGGAATGGGTGCATCCCTTAGCTTGAGCATTTTCGCCTATTTTGAGTCATGAAAATGATGCAAATGAAGAAATAAGAATACAAATTTGACGTTTTGAATAAAATAATGAACTAAATAATCTACTTGATTTACATGTTTTCTTTGCACACCCTAGCACCACTTCCCTGATGGCATCTGATGTGTTCTCTGATAAAGATTCGACCTCGCCTCTAGTTCACTAGTGACGAGATTATGCTACATTATCATATAAAAGTTCATTAATATTAATTCAGCGGTGTCAATATAAATAAGACTTGTCAAGTAATGGTTAGATAATTTTATAGCAATTACCTTTTGATGATTGACGAATAACTTCGACCCACTACAATTCGTCGTATCTAGTTTGCTGCTATTCGCAACCTTTTTTTCATAGATAGCTTGAAAAATAGATGTAATGACTTTTCATTGGTCACATCAATATGAAAAAGTAGTTATTATAATACAAAAACATCACCTGATAGTTAGGGTTGTAGAAATGGCGACACACCCCCTGCCAATCCTCTAGGGAGATCTTATTGTATGGGTGCGCTTCTGCCTCATCTCCCATCTCCCTAAAATGGTCACGCATTTTTCTGCGATAGGTCTTAAACCAAGAGCACAACTGCTTGTTCACCGCCTTTTTGACATGGCATGCAGAGAAAATGTCCATGTCAAACCCTTCTTGCATATGAAATACATATTGAATGTTAGACAATTTTTTGGGTAGTATATTAAAAGTAAAAGAAATGTTTTAGAGTTACTTACCAAGATGCACTCATATAGAACCAAGTGCAAAGCATCCGTCACCTTTGGCCAGTTGAAGCAGATGATTGGAGCATATTGTCGACATATAATGTCGAGCACCTGTGAGCAGGCTGAGTACCAATTGTAACGTGGGGCCGTGAAACCTGGAGGAATGTCAATCTGGATCCACTGCCTAGTCCTCTCCAGGTGCTTATTTAGCACCATGTTCTTTGTTGCACCACGACCTGACCTTATCGTCTGCATCATAGAGGACGATGTTGAAAGAAGAGTTAAAGAATAATACAATGATCATACACGTGAAATGACAGTAAATATATTATTATAAATCAAATACTTGTAACCTTACCAACACTGTTCATTATGGTGGGCAACTCACCCTGGGCTTGATCCTCAGCAAAAGGATCCATGTTGGGTTGGGGTCTCGAGGGCTCAGACGGTGATGGTGCCGCATCAGCACCAACGTCCTCTGTCGGTCCCAAGGATGACCCATCATGCTCGCAGGATGATGTCATGGATAGCCTAGATTGAAATAAGCGACGACGATCTCCTGGTGCAATGTCTACAAAATAATTCACAAGTAAATATAAGAAGATTAGATATTAGATGGATGCATAGTAAATATATTTTTAGTTATTTACACATGTCAAATACATGGTGACAATATAACATGCTTACCCCCTATACATCCTCAATATCGGTATCATCCTCGCTTTCTAGAGTGTCTTCCTTTTCACTACAGTACTCGACCATAGTTTCATCTTCCCCATCAATTTTATCATTGTCGATGAAGTCAACATGCACAGAAGGTTCAATTCTATTGTCAGCAATCCCTACGTGTTCTGCCGTGGCACCAACCCTATTCAATGGTATAGGATTGGCTCCTTCCTCTTCAACATTGAATGCGGATTGTGTTGCTACACTAATAGATGGCTGATCTTCTTGGGAAGCATCATCGCTGACACTCTTCTCCCCATCTGCAACTTCTGTAATATCATACAAACTTTGAGGAGAAATTTTTTGGGCCACGTGCCATTCACCCTTCAATTTTGTGTCCTTAAGGTAGAACACTTATTCTGTTTGCGTTGCTAGTACAAAAGGGTCATTTTGATACCATATTTTACTAAAATTGACACTAGTAAAGTAAGCATCTGTATTTATCCCACTCTTTTTATTGCTAATGTCCCACCAGTTTTACTTGAACATGTGGACGAGTCTATTAGCTCCATAGTGAAGCTCTAGAATGTCATCCAAGATACCAAAATAGTCAATTTCTTCGTCTCCTTCTGTGCCTAGCATAGCAACCCCATCATTTTGGGTTCTTCTATGCACTTCGAGGGACTTTGTATAAAATCATAAGCTGCTGACAATGCAACCACTGTAGCGGTTAACTCGTTGATCAGTGTCACATGCCAACGCGTACAAATCTTTACTTGCTATTGATTCTTTATTATAATTCATGACTTTCATATATTAATTAGAAAAGATTTTAGATGAGTAAACCGTCAATATTGAAAATGTACATTACTTCAAACTCAGGCAGTATTTGTTAACCAATTGACAAATTCCTTCTTATGTCTTTCATCAACATTCCTTTCATTTTGAGCTAGAAGTTTAGCTTTAAGTTCGCTATATGCAACAATAGTACATGTTAATGCCAACTAAGTATATATATATATATATATATATGCATATGTAAATACAATGCAAAGTAAGGTGTTTAGAACCATGTACTCGATATATGGAACAGTTTCATCACAATTATTGAGGATGTAAAAATGGGCTTTTCGTAGGTTGTCCATATCAATGAAATCGTAAACCCGTGCACCAAATGACCGAAAATTTCCTTGAAATATAAAGTTCCTCGGTCCTTCATCTTTGGCATTAATAGCATGAACATCTGCATTTCGCTCCTCACGAGTGAACCTTGTGTCAATATTATGTAGATACATTAAGCGAAATGCAAGACATTCACTATTAATGTATGTTTCAATGATTGAACCTTCTGGTCATGCCTTATTGCGCACATACCCCTTCAAAGTAGACAAGAACCTGTGCATTTTACATAGCATTAATGATTTGCATGCACAAAAAAAAAAAAAGCGAGGAAATCATGTGAATATTGTAGAAATCCTCTATAATTTACCTCTTAAACTATTGATTTTTATTCACGTGTATGATTAAAATATTGTTGTTAATTTAACTCTTCTTTGAATATCAACATCCATAGCCAGGTTAGGCCGTTGTGTAGTGAAGAACATGACACTTAAGAAGCACCTACAGAGGACAGGAAGCGCATTAGGATTGACATTCCTCCAAGCTTCACCCCCCTGTGTGACGATTGGTGTCCAACATGGATGCGAGAGCTCAACAATATATGCCAACAGTATGCTCCAGTCACCGCCTTCAGTTGGCCATAGGTGACTGAGGTGTAGCGCATGGTTCTTTACGTGCGCATCTTGGTAAGTAATCCCAAACCTTTAATTTTTTTTTTTTAACTTTATATATTAGCAAAAAAAATTTCTAACATTCTAATTGTATTACCAATGTAGGAGGAGTTCGACATGGACATTCTCCATGTGGACCATGTGAAAAGGGTGGTAGACGTCCAACTGTGCAATAAATTTAAGACGCATTGTGCGAAAATGAGCGAATATTTTCGTGCAATGGGAGATCAAGGAGAAACCCACCCGTACGATAAGATATCTTAAGTGGATTGGGAGGTGGTGTGTCACAATTTCCGAAATCCACACTATCATGTGATGTGTTTGTATTATAATAGCTACTTTAAGCTTTGATATGGCTAATAAGAAGTCATTACATCATTTTGTAGGCTATATGTGAAAAAAATGCTGCGAACCACAGCAAACTCCCTATGGCGCATTGTAGTGGGTCAAAGTTATTTGTAAATCATCAAAGGGTAATTGCTATATATTAGAATATCTGATAAATACTTGAATTAATAGTAATGATGTTTTATACGATAATGTAGCATGATCTCGAGATGGGCGCAGAGGTGCCACTGCTAGATCTTTATCAAAGAACACACCAAAAGCGCTTGGGGGAGTGGTGCGACGGTGTGCAGGGCAAACATGTAAGTCAAAGAAAATATTTAGTTCCTAATTTTATTCAAAACATCGAAGTTGTATTTTTATTTCTTTTTTTTTTTTTTCATTTTCATGATTGAAAATAGGCGATGGTGGTCAAACTGAGGGATGCACCTATTGCAGAGGGGAGCCAACAAATGATGGATTATGAAATAACAACTCAGGTGCTTGGGAAACAAGCGGGGGGCTGGATGAAAGGTCTTGAAAGTGGATACATTGCCCCAATAGCCATCGTCTTTAATGGGTACGGTGGTTCGTGCTGAGATAGAATGAGCCCGTCAATACGCCGAGTCTTAGGCAAACGAGATGGTTTAGCGGATGCATACGATGGAAATGGAGAACTAGCAGTTGAGAGACATGGTGTCTAACATCTTAACAGAGAACCAGAGTTTGAAAGACATGATGTCTAATGTCTCGATGGAGAACCAACAATTGAAAGACAAGGTCTCCACCGTTGAAGCCATGCTCGCCGTAATTCTGAACAGGCAAGCGCAGTTTGAAGAAATGATGCTTTGATCTCGACCAGATGATGTAGGTGGCTCATCTCATTAGAAAGTATGTAAAACGTAATTTCAATATTATGTTGGTAGTTTTGCTGCTTGTTTAATTGTGCTGCTTGATTGCATGCGTAGTCTAGAATGCCTCCTGCATGACGGATGCAGTGGATGTGAATTGCATGCTAGTAGTGGATATAGGTTCTCATGTGCCTTAAACTGAACCTATATGTCGCGACGTCCCGGGAGCGCGGGTGCCCCGGTCGGCGTAATCAAAAATCAATTTAATATTTTCATGGAAAAACATGGAAGGTGTAATGTGTTGGAGTTGCCACTAACCTTTAGTGCGGTTAGAACACATGATTACTACCCCGTTCGGGGTAGAATCGGTCTACATTACTAGAGTTGGGGTCGGGAGTTCGGTTATGCGAGGGGAAGGTACGAGCACCCCCTACGCGCCCGTTCTTAAGAACGGTACCTAATTAATTTAAAATTATCCCTAAGTTAATCTAATAAATCTTTACATTACTCCTTTTTATGAATTTATAAATACATAGGAAAATAAATAAATATATACATATATTCCCTCAGAACTTAGGGTACGTGATGCCCAAAGGCTAATACCCCTTGCAATTAAATCATAGGGATAATAATTAAGAAAATACACTCCCAAAATTTTGAAAATATATATAAAATTTTTATAGAAAAATACTAACATGGGAGGTTTTTAATATATGGTAATAGAGTAATAAGCCTCACCTACCTACTAACATATTATGAATGTTAAAATAAGTAACTAAATACCATATATGTTAATATATTAAAGACACTTAATGCTAAATATAGTAAGGTTCTAATAATGATTAATACTAAACATATTTATATACTAAAAATAGCTGATACTAAAAATACTAGGGTACTAATAATTAATAATAACTATATTAATATACTAAAAAAAATAAAATGAAATAAAATAATTGATGCTAAACATGTGATTAAAATGCTAATTTACCAAACATATAATATCCGTTAAACCCTAAATCACTAAATACATAATATTAGAAAGAAAATACAAAAAGGCTAAATATGTAATATTTACCAATATGCTAATATGCGATATACATCTAGCTAAAATTATTAATTTACATATAATGTCAATAAAACACCAAGCTCTTAAATATGTAATGCCACATTATCACCATAATAAATTTACAATATTATAAAAATGCTAATTAATATAATGAATATATATAATATCAATAAAAATTCTATCACACTAACATTAATCATATATACCATAAATATTACAAAAATCTAACCCTACAAGATGAGCATCATATCAACAACAAAGTTCAAACATTGAATGTTAAGACGACAAAAAAAATTCTACAAAAATAATAATAATCGTTCAACCATAAACACAACAAAAATGTACACATAAACATCAACATTTAAACAAATATTACCGCGTTATAAACCCTACACCATGAATATTAACAACAAGATAAACAAAGCATATATATTAATTATTAAAGTAAACATTACAATCCTAAAATCTTACAATAACAACCCTAGAGTATATATAAACATTATCATAAAAAGACTTTGAAACTACCCCAACAAATAATAATCTCAAACCCTAGATAAATATAAACAAGAAATAATATAACTAACTCACCCCCAATACAAAAGTTAAACTTTAAATAATAACAATAAATCAAGCATACCGAATATATAAATAATAAAACATAATTAAAAGACTCAAAATATAACCTTATCAATACTGGACCCTAAATAATACGATACCTATTAAATATATATATATGCATATACACACACATAATACAACAACAATTGTACAATAATATTAAATATTTAATATATACGACGAATACAAATATATGACCTTTAAACATCAACTCTGACAATTAATATTTCATAACGGTAATAAATTTATTAATAATAAATACCAAAAAGAAACTATATAAACATGAATATCAATTATTAGAACAATTATTATAACATTAAAGATCTCACCACAATATTATATATGCAACAAATATGATAAAAATTTAAACTTTAAATATTAGAACAAATTCTTACAATAAAAATTCAATAATAATAATAACACAACAATCATATTATAAATATATAGTGACCATATAAAATAACTAGCATTAATCATATAGTATACATGTACAATTTAAAACTTAAAACCCAAACAGTGTGTGTGTGTGCGTGAGTTTGTGTGTGTTGCAGGAAACTCCCAGCAGGGGAGTGATGCGAGTGTTTGCGGGTGTGTGTGTGTGTAGGCCGTGGAGTTTACCGCCTGGGGATTGCTGGAACTGGTGAGGGTGGCCGGTTGCAGACGGTGGTGCTGGTGTTGTGGTGGAGAAGGGCTCGGCTGTGCAGCAGAGGGTCTGGAGTGGTTGGCCGCTACAGTAGCTCGAGTCTGGTGTGCTGGCTGGAAGCCAGGCCTGAAACTGGAGTCGGAAGCCAAGAGAGTTGTCAAAGGAAGGAGATGGAGAGTGATAGTCTGTAAAGCAGGGTAAGGTCGAACTCGGGTGGAAGATGGAGTCAGGTTGTGAGGCTGGTTGCTGCTGGCACCGTGAGAATGAGAGACATGGCTGGGAGGCTGGGTGCCTCGGCAGTGGTTGCCTGCCGGGTGCTAGAGACAGATGGAGAGGGGGGAGTTGTCTGCGGGTTTCTGTTGCTGCCCGCCGGAGATGGCTGCTGCGGTGGCTTCCGGAGACGACTGCTGTGGTGGCACTGCCAGTGATGACGACGGCGAGAGTGAGGGTGCAATGCCGGCGGGGAGACTCGTGGGTGACTGAGAGAAGGATTTGTGGCTGACTGAGAGAAGGGTGGCGGCTATGGAAGAAGAAGAAGAAGTAAAAAAATTTCTTTTGGTTTCTTTGGCTCCCCCCCGTGTGTGCGCCGTGTGCTCCCTATTATATAAAAAAAATATCCCAAACCCTAAATAAACTTTCCTTCTTTTGATTTTCTTTTTTTTCTTTTTTCTTTTTTCTTTTTACTTTTATGCTTATGGTATTAATAAATATAGAAATAATAATAATAGTAATAATAATTATAGTAATAGCATCAATAAGGTAATAGTAATAAATAATAATAATAATAATAATACTACTAGTAAATAATAAATAATTATAGTAAAAAAAAAATAAAAATAAAAATAAAAATGAAGATAAAATAATAATAATAACAATAATGTTAATAAAAATAAAATACGATTATTAAAAGTAATAAATAATAATAATAATAATAATGACAACATTACCAAAAATAATAAAAACAATAGTAGTAATAATAATAAATAATAATAATAATAATAGTAATAAATAAATAATATATCAAAAATAATAAAATAAATGAAAAATAAAAGTAATTATAGTAAAGTAAAAATAAACGTACTAGTAATAATAAAAAAAATAAAAAATAAAAAAATAATAATGATAATAAAAATACAAGTAAAGTACTAATAATATAGGAAAATAATAATAACAAAATAATACTACTAATAAAAATAATAATAAGGACAAATGAAATAATAAAAATACTACTAATAATAATATAATAATAATAACAATAGTAATAAATATATTGGGCATGGGTAAAAATAGGGTGTCTACACTATAGGTTCTCGTGTGCATAGATGGACCCTAGGTTGTGTACTACTACTGTTGGCTTAGCTAAACTTAGGAAGTACTTTTGTAATTTTACGATTTGGGAAATGTTCTATTTATGGACGACATGCTGCTGAAAATTTGTTAATTTCCAACGCTTTCTTAACCTCCTCCCAAATATTTTTGTAGTGTGTTCTACTTAAGATCAATGCCAATGTGTATTGCTTGTGTTATTAGGACTTGATTTATCATTTCTGCAATTTCATTTATGCGTAGATAGACTCTAGGTTGTGTACTGCCGCTATTAGCTTAGCTAAACCTAGGAAGAACTTTTGTGACTTGCAGGTTTGGGAAAAGTTCGGTTTACAAATGGCATGCTTTCGAAAATTTGTTAAATTCCAACGATTTCTTTACCTCCTCCCAAATAAATCTTCCGAACATTATGACTTAGCCACTTATGAACATTAAAACCCATTAAAGAATCAAAACTTGAAACGTCCTATATATTGAAAACTTTTCTAGTCAAACTCAAGTTAACGAATTAAATCCTAAGGACCAAAGACAAGCTCAAAAATCTCCAACAAACTACAAAAGGCAATCTTAAAACCTTCTAAAAATCATCAGCAAAGTGTACTAAGAAACAAACTTCATTCCTACCAAGCAACAAACCTTGCATAAGACATTTACCACCAAAATGAACAAAAAATGAAATAACATACTGCCATGAAGAAAACGAAAGATGTAAACTAGGATTCCACCACTATCATTGAATAAAAGAAAAACAAACCATAATTCATTTCCTCAATCTATAATCAAAGCTTTTTATGTCCATAACTAAATCCAAGAAACCCCAACTCAATCTATCACAAGCCTTCTCACAATCTAAGTAACAACTTCACGCACAACCCAAATTGCATCAAGAATGCTTGAGAAGCAACATTCTTGACAAAACTAGAAAACCTTAGTCAAAATCTTGTCAATAGTAGTCACAAAACCAGTAGGTTTGAAATTCATTGATATATCCATCCTTCTTAGGCATTTATAAAGGTAGGACTCTTGGCTACATCATCATTAGCATAAACCTTCTGTAGGAGGGACAAAACCTTCGTATAACATCCTTAACACTTTCCTAACTTAGGATAAAGTCCATCACAAACCCATTAGGTCTAGGAGCTTCATCTCTCCAACTCAAAGATACACTCCCATACCTTTGCAACTACAAAAGTGCTCTTTAACCACCACTTACCTTCTCAGAAAGAAAATTCCATTCCAAACCTTTTATTCATAGGCCTAAAGCAATTTTCCTCAAAATCCAACGTAAAAAAAAATATTGCTTACCTCCTTTACAATAACTACAAATTGGACAAACTCATTACTCAAAATCTCCAACTCCCAAATTATATTCATATGCTTCCTCAGACTAGTGACATGATGAAGTAGTTGCAAAAGGCTACAATCCCTAGGGCAGGACAATCTCACCATTCTCAATGTCCAAATCCTAATCTACATATTCCCGGAAAAACAAACGACACCAACTTTGGATACTTTGTGAGGCATCTTTAATCATAAAGATAGTAAAGGAGTGCATTCTTCAATTGTTAAAGCCATGTCAACTTGGTTGAAGGTGGAACAACGGTAGTAAGGGTCCCATTTATCAGTTACTATGATGTTGATCGGCTCCGTGGATTTATACTAAAATATTCTTGTAATGGTTGAGCTCTAATCCTAACTTTGAAAGTTTCGCTTGTAACCCACACTTAAGCTAGTAGGGTCGTTAGTCATCACCCATCACATGTTATCAACGGGAAAGCATTCAATATTAATTTGTATATGTATATATATTTATGTGTGTGTGTGTATATATATATATATATATATATATATGTATATATATGTATGTATGTATCTATGGATGCATGTATGTGTGTGTGTGTGTATATATATATATATATATATATATATACATTTATTTAAAGAGACCATAATGTTTCAAAGCTTACTTATATCTTCTTTTTGTTTGTTTTCTACCACTTATATCTTTCAGACATAAATTGAATTAGTTGATTAGGCCTTTCGTTCAGGTTCCTAGTCCCTTGACCAAAAAGGATTTAAACAAATCACCCACTCGTCAGTCGCCACTTAAAAAAATCACCCTACCTTCTAATTCTACAAACTGCTTCTTTCGAGCCTCAACCCTCGCCTTTGCTATCGCAAGCCTTCTCACCTTCACGAGAACTCCTCGAAGGTGAAATAACCTCTCGCATCCCTCCTTCCTCCTCTTTTCCCTATAATGAGCTATAGGGAAAAGAGGAGGAAGGAGGGATGCGAGATGATATTAGGGCCTTTGAGGAGTTCTCGTGAAGGTGAGAAGGAGGCTGTTGCTTATGTGAGGAATAAGGTGAATGATTCGGAGTTCTCGTGAAGGCAAGAGCCAAGGCAAGGGTTAAGGCTTGGAAGAAGCGGTTTGTGGAATTAGAGGTTAGGGTGATTTTTGCCTGGATAAGGATACGATTTTGTTGATGAGGTTCAAGGTTAGTTGAATTGTGTTTTAACTTTTTCTTGGTAATATTTTCTTAATGGATGATATTATGTTATATGATTTGTATATTGAGCTACTGGAATACATGCTTGTATTGAAAGCCAACTGCATGACTAATGCAATATATTGTGAATTGCATGCTGGTAGTGGATTTAGGTTGTTGCATGCTTGAAATGTTTTATTTTGTGAAAACAACCATATTTCAGGTACAGGTTTTATGGGAAAATGTCCAATTTACAGACGACATGCTGCCGCAATTTCGTTAAAATTTTTCCAAAAAAAAAAAACCACGTACAAAGATAATTATGATAAAATAAGTATTAAAATATTTTTGAGGATGAGTGAAAGTTAAATGAAAGTCATTTCATTAAGCCCTAAATTTGCATCTATTAACATACATGTCATATCATTTACTTTTAACTATGGATAAGCATTATCATTTGTCCACCACCAAGGATATTCTATTTTGAGAACAAGTTAAAGTGTTTACGTGCGTGGTTTGATACACGCAACTATATATATTCATACGTATGCCATTCACATTCATTTCAGTTATTTGTTTAGGGTTGAAAATTATTGTATGGAGCACTCTCTATATTTTTCTTCTTGATTATACCGAGCTCTAAATCTCCATTATGCTTTCCATGTGCATACTAATTTTGTTTTTATGATTCTTAATTTTTAGGGTTCACGGCTGTCATAACATCAGTACGATGCCATGCATGCACTACAATCTTCAGATGCAATTTTTGATTATTTGTTTGTAATTTTTATTGTTATTTGAACAAATGAAATTTTTGTATTTTAATTTGAATTTGTATAATGTATTTGTATTTGAATTTTAAATTTTTTGAAATCTTTTTTGTTATCTGAACAGATGTTATTTCTTTATTTTAATTGAATTTGTATTTGAATTTGAAATTTTGAATAATTTATAAATTTTGTAATAATTATGGTTTTAGGTTATGTATGCGAAAATGTAATTACAGATTTTTACAGGAAAAGATGATTAAAAAAATTAGTATTAATTTTTTTTAATTTTTTAATTATTAGTGAATGATTAAAATTCGTCACTAATAGTAAGGTATTAGTGACAAATTACAAATTCATCACTAAAAGTGCAGTATTAGTGAAAGATTCAAAATGGTCACTAATAGTAGAGTATTAGTGATGGTTTTCAAATTTGTCACCAATAGTAGGCTATTAGTGACGAATTTAAATCTTTTACCAATACTGTACTATTAGCAACAAATTTGTAATTCGTCACTAATACCCTACTATTAGTGATGAATTTTAATCATTCACTAATACTACACTATTATTGATGAATTTGAATCCTTCACTAATACCCTACTATTAGTGACGAATTTGAGCAGAGCCAATGTAAAATTTATAGTGACACTATTAGGGTTTTAGTGATTGTTATAATCCGTCACTAGTATTGTATTAGTATTAGTGATGAATTTAAAATTTATCATTAATAGTTAGTAGTAACCGCATATATAACAACTAATTTAAAACCGTCACTAATACTATTAGTGTAAGAATCGTCACCGTGATATATGAAATAATAAATAAAGAGGATGGTATAATTGTAAATTGAGCAGGCTTTGTCGACGAAGTCAGAGTTCGTCGACGAAGGCCTTATGATGTTTGGTGACGAAATGCAGGAGCTTGTCAACGAGGAAAAGCCGAGAGGTTTCGGAAATTCGAAAATCTTAGGAATTCATCACTAATAGTGCAATATTAGTGAATGATTCAAAATGGTCACCAATTGTAGCATATTAGTGATTGTTTTCAAATTCATCACCAATAGTAGGCTAGTAGTGACGAATTTAAATCTTTTACTAATACTGTACTATTAGTGACGAATTTTAATCATTCACTAATACTACACTATTAGTAACAAATTTGAATCCTTCACTAATACCCTACTATTAGTGACGAATTTGAGCAGAGCCGATGTAGAATTTATAGTGACGGTATTAGGGTTTTAGTGATTGTTATAATCCGTCACTAATACTGTATTAGTATTAGTGACGAATTTAAAATTCATCACTAATAGTTAGTAGTAACCGCATATATAACAACTAAATTAAAACCGTTAGTAATACTTATAAATTTATCACTAATACTATTAGTGTAAGAACCCTCACTATGATATATGGAATAATAAATAAAGAGGAGGGTAGAATTGTAAATTGAGCAGGCGTCGTCGACGAAGGCCTTACGATGTTCGGCAACAAAATGCTGGAGCTCATCAACGAGGAGAAGCCGAGAGGTTCTGGGAATTTGGAAATCTCAAGCTCCTCGATAAGGCCACCATCTCGTTGACGAGCTATCTTCATAGAATCGTCGACGAAGACGCCATCTCGTCAATGAGGTTGGCCGAATCAAAGGGCTATAAATATCATTTCCATTACTTCTCAACTAAGAAATCAAAATATCCTCTCTCTCTCTCTCTCTCTCTCTCTCTCTAGATTTCTTCGCCGTACATCAGGGAAGGATTCTCTACAAGATTTATGGAACGAATCTTTATTCCGAGCATTTTCAGGTTTTGACTTAAAATCGAGGTAAGGCTCGGTTTTCAATTCTATTTTGGTAGTTATGTAGGGAATGAAATTGTGAGTATGTTTTGTACTATGATTTATAGGTTTTGGGAACTCGGTTCCCTGTTTAGGGGCCGTAGAGTTCGGGTTTGGATTTTCGGGGAAAGGTAAGGGGATTCTGTTTATGTTCGTTATTTTTGAAATCGGACTCAGTAGAACTATGGTTCATGATCCTGTGTGTATTTTGGTTACTCATTTAGGAAAATCTAACGGGTAAAGTTATGAGTTTTTCATGTTACCGTTTTGGGAAAAAGGGGGGTTGCGTCTCTGGTTTTATTGAAAAACCGTGAATATATTGTGACATATATTATGTTATAGGGCTGGCCGTGCCTTAACTTGTTTAAACTGTATTTATTTGGAAAATCATGATTTTAGATTACCAAATGGGTGTGGAATTGTTTGGTTATATAAACATGTATGAGTTGTGTTTTGATGAAATGAAATAGGAACGGGGTTTCAAATTGTTTCAAGTTTTGAAATCCGGCTATTACCGAAGAGTGCGCAATACCATTAGATCGGCTAGCTTTTGCCGAAGGGTGTGAAAAAAACAGATCTGCACCGGTTCAACACTGTGGGCTGATGCTATGCCAGGTTACCAGGGGCACTGACATTTGCCGAAGGGTGTGTAAAATATCACTAAATTGTCAGCTTCTGCCGAAGGGTGTGAAATATCACCAGATCTTTGGTTTTTATGGAAGGGTGTGATATATCACTAGATAGTCCGGCTTCGGCTGAAGGGTGTGACGACACCAAATTGTATTGCTTGTTTTGTGAAAATATTGGAGCTGTTTTAATTGTGTATGTTTTATTTATGTCCTGATAACACTCATATGCCACACGCCAATATAACCAGGATCTTCCTTAGTGAGAGGTGTCTCACCCTTATCGTACTTACATGTTTTTCAGGTCCTTCGAGTAACTGGAACTAGCGTCCTTGTGTTGGGAGTGTAGTGGTCGGTATACTATGGCAAGTACTGGTGTAAGTACTAGGACCTTATCGGGTTGTCCTTTTGGGTTTTTGTTAGACACCCACGTTTATGTTTTATATTAAGGAGTCTGGACTCCTTCTATATAGACTCTGGTATGGTACAAAAAATGTATAGAAAGACCATTTTCCGCTGTGTATATGTATTGTATATAAATGTGTATAGGGTGTACAAGAACCCAACGGGGTTGGACCCTCATTCATTGTGAAGTATCGTTGATGTCTTGTATGATACAGGGATAGGTTAGATTACTTATTCACCCTTGGGTCTCAATACCAGGTCTGGGGCATGACAATAAGTGACGTATATATAAGTATTAGTGACGGATTTGATCCTTCACTAATACCGTAATTTTTTGTAGTGACCCTACTATTAGTGAAGAGTTTATGCCAAGATAATATAGTATTTATAGTGACGGTATTGGGGTTTTAGTGAGGGTTATAATCCGTCACTAATACTACATTATTAGTGAAATATTCAAAATTCGTCACTAATAATTAGTAGTAACGGTAGATATAACAACTAATTTAAAACCATCACTAATACTTATAAATTTGCCACTAATAATACTATTAGTGATGATTTTATAAGTATTAATGATGGTTTTGATCTTTCACTAATAACCTTATTTTTGGTAGTATGCTTTGCAACGCCATTATGCTGAGGTGTATGTGCAACAGTGAACTGCCTTTGAATACTCTCTTACCTGCAAAATGAAATAAAATTGTTGTCTGTATATTCTCCTCCATTATCCATCCTTAAACACTTGATCCTTTTTCCGAATTCAAGTTCCACCTATGCTTTGAGTTCTTTGAATACTAGAAACACATCTGACTTCTTTTGGATTGGATACATCCATAGTCTCCTAGAGTCGTCATCAATAAATGATAGAAAATAATTTGCTCCTCCTTTAGATGGAACTGGTGATTCCCACATATCTGAATGAATCAAGTCTAGAATATGTTTGCTTCTGGCAGTATATCTCTCAAATTTTAATCTATGCTGCTTACTTGCAACACAGTGCTCACAAAAAAGTAGACTTACTGATTTGAGCCGGGGAAGGAGATTACGTTATGAAAGAATCTTTAAACCATGTTAGACATGTGGCCAAGTTTGTGATGCCACATTATATATAATTGATTCTTCCTTGATTACGTTGATGCAACTGATAAATCTCCTTGTTGTACCGTATTTCCCAACATCATGACTAGATTCACCATGATCTTTTCTACTTTCATTACTACAAGCACGCCTTTGACAACCTTCAAGATCCCATTTTCAATAAGGGTCCTACCGCTGAGATCATCCAACTATCTAAGAGATAATAAATTTTTCTTCATGTCCTTCACATGTCGTACTCCTTGTATAATGCGGATTATACGATCATATATCTTCAATTTAATAGTACCGATTCCAGTGATCTCTATGGCATGATCATTACCTATGAACATAGATCCATGTGAAACAGGTTCATATAAATGGTGTATCGCCCTAACCTGGGCCTTCCATGGAGCACTGCATCTCTTTTCCTCCACATGGACAAGAAAATAGGGAGAGCGGGCCTTATCGGACTAATGACTGGCCCCACATACCAACACGTGTCCTTTTCAGTTTGTTTTGTCCTCACTCACACACTTTCACTCACAAACTTTCTGAGAAAAATTCCCAGAAGGTCACCCATCCCAAGATTACTTCAAGTCATGCACGCTTAACCGTGGAGTTCTTATGAGAAGTGTAAAAACCTACCTGTTTTACCATATATATATATATATATATATATATATATATATATATATATAGATATTCCTACATAACAACATACCTAATAACTCCGATATCCTGCTAAACTGGTTTAGTCATGATCAACCCGGACCCGTGGGTACCAAGGATATACCTATCATACATCTCTGATACCTAAGTAGCGGAAAAAATAAATTACATACATGTCATATAACACCGGACACAACACCAGAATTCTACTGAACCTGTCATATATGTACAATCATCCATAAAAGGACCAAAAAGTACTCTAGGGTCATAACCCAAAAACCATTCTAACCCTAACTCAACAACTTACTCTTTTGACAGGGTAGTTCGGTCAATCTCTACTACTGCAGAGCTTTATTCGTCCTTGTACCTGGATTTTCTGAAATATTTGTAATGTTGGGGTGAGACACCTTTCAGTAAAGGAAATAAACTAATATCAATGTGTGGCAACATGAGCATTATCGTGCTTAAACATGAACTATACATAATATATATATCTAATAAAACTGACTGTATAAAATCTAAGTAAAACATTATTTATCATATCATCATAAATTTCATAATAAATATCATACTAATTTTTGTATAACAATACCATACTAAAATAATACCCAGGATGGATAGCTAACTAATATTATGTCTTACTACCCACATAATAGGGTTGTGCGGCCCAAAGGTAGGACCTAGCAATGGCTGGTAGACCACACTAAGTCAACATAAGTTTGTAAGTACGATGGGCTTCTCTCACCTATTCTAGACTACCAGGGGAACATCTACACTACACTGAAGCCACATCAACTGCCATCTCCCACACTTTATTTGAGACGTGTGGTAGCACTAACATAAAGTTGAACTTACACGTATAGCTACGATACCGTGCTCTGAACTACTAAACTAAGTCATCCTCCTTCTGATAACATATAGTACAATTCATATTTCTGATACATAACTGTTTCGTATTTCTAAGTAATATCTGACATGATCATATTTTCATGGATTCTAACATATCATACATAATTACAGCATCTATGCCGATCATAAATCATGGCATCTACGCCGGTCATGTCACAGCATATAAATCATGGCATCTACGCCGGCTATATCGTAACATACTAAACAAAAATTTAATGCACTGTTTAACATAATATTTTAAACAATAGTTTTGTACTGCTTTCATGGTTTTTCTAAAAAGTATCGTAACATGCTTACTTTGGAAAAATTATATTATTATGGTATAACATAATTTTCAAGGAAATCTATACTCATGCCACACAAATATGAATAATAATCTAAACATGAAATCTGATCTGAAACCATATTTCTAATAAAATGTATTAAATTTAATTTCCTATTTAACAATAGTATTTTCAAACCTTGTACTATGCATATATAATTTTTGGAAATAAATGTTGTATATTCATAAATAATTTCACAAAAAATGCTGACGTAGTTTATCCCCTTACCTGACTTACTGAGAAGCCCAAAAATCTATATAAACCTACTCCTATGTGTGTTCCCAGCTCAACACCTTGAAATACACATTTCCTAATAATCAACATTTACTAGTATAACACCTTCCAACACACTCCCCTCAATCCAGAAATACCCAATAACTTATAAAACTTAAAATAATCAACTTACCCAAATTTTGGGATGGTGCCCAAATACTCCAAATCAAAATTCTGATCCGGCAGTATTGTAAAAAATCTTCCTAGGAGTAACGTGACGGTTTCCGATCATCAAACTGGCAAGAATCGAAGCTTGAAACCTAGAGAGAAGTTAGAGAAACAATTTTTAGAGAGAGAAAGTAAGGTTGCATGTGAATTTCTCGTTGAATCCCGATTTTAGGATATTTATAAAGTGCCGCCTCATTGACGAGACATGTCACCTCATCAACAAGTCAGAAAAGGGAGTTCGTCAACAAACTCGTAACCTTCGTCGACGAACTTCAGGCTTTAATATAACCCTACTCAGTTTATCTTCGTCGACGAGACACGTGTCCTCGTCAATGTTCCTAAGAGGCCACTCGTCGACGAATATTCTGTGCTCGTCAATGAGTCCCTCCTAAGCCCCCTTGAAAAATCCCCTTTCCCTCATTTCCTTTATTATTTAATTGCTATAATTCTCCGGGTCTCTACAGGAAGGCTCTCGAAAAGAAAGGTGCACCTTGTCAATATGGGTACTAACATCTAATCCTTTTAAGCCTTTCCTCCATGGGGTATCACATTCTCCACCACTTATAGAACGCAATGTCCTTATTGCGAACCCACATTTTCAAACCCAGGTGATGTGAATCTTATCACACTTCCGGGTGGATAATTGCTTTGATACCATTTTGTAATGCCCCAACCTGGGTTTTCCAGGGAGCATTGCGCCTCTCCTCCTCCACCTAGACCAGACAATAGGGGGCATGCCTTATCAGACTAATGATTGGCCCCACAGACCAACAAGTGTCCTTTTTAGTGTGTTTTGTCCCCACTCACACACATCCTGAGAAAACTTCCCTAAATGTCACCCATCCCAAGTTTACTCCAAGCCAAGCACGCTTAATCGTGGAGTTTTTATGGGATGACTCCCGGAAAGAAAGGTGCACCTTGTTGATATTGATACTAACATCCAATCCTTTTAAACCTTTCTTCCACGGGGTATCACAAATGGAACAAGTCTCAAGGAGAGGTCATATCCTAGGTTGCTCCTAAATCCATGACCCATACATTAATCAGAACTTACCACCTTTAGAGACAGTTTTCGCTTTGCTATATAGGATTTTGCCTTCACTAGAGTCACGTTATATTGATCTTCCTCTCGATATCCGTAGTGCCTCAACTTGTTGAGAACTAGATGATCTGTCTTCTTTGTTTTTGCAAGTGTATTCCTCTTCCAGAATAGCCGCAGCAACATCATAGAAGACAAGATGATCTGAAAGAATATTATTTAATAAGTTGATGATGCGATGATCATACGAATCAGGTATACTTTGGAGTAGAAGCTCCGCTCATTCGGTTGATTCAATCTTATGGCCTAATGCTGTAAGTTAAGAAAGCAACGTACTAAGGTTGTTGATGTGATTTGTCACTGATGTGGATTCACTTATTCGAAGAGTGTAGAGTCGCCTCTTTAATAAGATCTTATTGTGAAGTGACTTAACCTCATAGTGTTTCATTAGCGCATCCCAAATTTCTTTTTTTGACTTCTTCTCTACAATGCTTGATAACACTGAATCTGCAAATGCTAGATGAAGATTGGCCACAACATTGTCATCCATCTCATTCCTTTTTTCCTCAGTTATCCTTGTTGGCTTGACTGCAATTGCCGCTAAGTAATCGTCCTTCCTCAAGATCGCCTTTATCTTCAATTTTCAAAGGGAGAAGTTACACCCATTTAACTTCTCAATTTCAAACTTAATTTGCTGCCATTAATGTAGTAGATAAGATTTGTTCTTCCACTAAACTGGCTCCCACTTTTTCATCGTCAATAATATCATATAAGCGATCAGTATCGCAAATGAATGGAACTATATGCTTGAAAATATCTCTATACGTTCACAATACTATAAAAGTATCTAGTGACACATGTGAATAGTAGCCGTGAATAGCAACCCCAACCCAAAGGTTGTAACCCAAGCCTCTAATACCATGGTTAGGAAAGGAATGGGTAGGAATAGCATCGTGCAGCTAAAATAAGAAATGAGAAAATAGGAATTGACACTAAAATTTACGTGCAGAACACTTAAACAAATTAAAGGAACATCACGGGCAAGATTAGAAGGAATCCACTAGGAAAAAGGAAGTTACAACTTCTCTCTAATTACAATAAGAGAATAATGATAACTCTCTCTCTTGAATTAGAAGTATACAAATCTCTTTCAAAATTATGGTAAACTAGAAACAGGCTACAACAGGGACACTTTGTAGGAGAGTACTGGGTTTCTCGATCTCTTTTTGAAGCTGGAGTTGGAGATGCTTGGAATGATTTCTTCCTTCTCCATCACTTCCTTATTTATAAGAGTTTGTAAGCCTTCCTTTCAACAAGTAGTGGTTGGGTAGCTCACCAACTTTTGAAATTGTATCATGGTAGATAGCCAAATCTAGACGTTGAATAAGCAACCTATTTTGGACTTTGAATGTCCACTTTGGTTGACATCCTACCGCATTTGAATGCTAGAAATGGCTTTACAATTCAACAAAATCCACATCTACAACTTTTTGAGCCTTGGAATTTAAGATAACAAGCTTCGGTTCTAATTTCTCATCTTTCGAACGGGTGGAGGAACTTGGTTTGATCAATTATCCTTCTCAAATTGTTCAGGGTCAGCAAGCTGACGTCTCCCATGTTGTATTTGCACTTTTGTTCTCCCTGATCCTTAGTGGCGATGGCATCAAACACCCCCTCTATGATGCGATGAAAGATTATTGTATCAGAATGCTTCTCCCACCACCCCCCTCCTTGCATTTCTTTCTTTTATGCCAGAAGCTGCTATGCGGAGAAGTAGTAGAAGAGGAAACTTTTTTGCCTTCCTTGCCACCAATGTCTAATTTCCAATGAACTAGTGTGGATAGAATTGTTGTTTAACTTGTTCCAAGACACCTTGAATCATTATGTTTGTTTAACCCAGGATTCCATCGATCATTTTGTTCACTGTATACAGGACTTAAGGGTAAGGTTTTCCAAATCTCTGAAGTTGAGGAATAAGTTTTTTCAATTCTCTAAAGTTGACAAATTACTTGTTGTGTTTACTTAACAAATGTTATGTCATTGAAATTTCAAAAGCTTATGTTAACTGAAATGGTTAAGCTTATCAATACTCTTGTGAGCAAATCTTTGTCATCGAAATTTGCAAGCTTGTAGCTACTTTTGAATTTTTGAGAAAAGGTTTTGCTGCAGACTTCAAGTTTTTGTTGGGAGTGGGATGAACTTCTAGGGCCTAATACACTTGTGTGAATGGGAACTGTAATTGTATTTGGGAACTTCTGTCATATGAGCATGAAAAATCATAACACCTACTAGAGCTACTTATGCTAATATTGGAACCATAATTACATATTAAAAAATGGAAAAAAATCATTTGAGATGAAGCATCCGTAGAGAGAAATCTAAAAACCTTTTGGGATAGTAGGCTGTTAGTGACGAATTCAAATCTTTCACTAATACTGTACTATTAGTGACAAATTTGTAATTCGTCACTAATACCCTACTATTAGTGACGAATTTTAATCATTCATTAATACTACACTATTAGTGACGAATTTGAATCCTTCACTAATACCCTACTATTAGTGATGAAGTTGAGCAGAGCCGATGTAGAATTTATAGTGACGATATTAGGGTTTTAGTGATTGTTTTAATCCGTCACTAGTACTGTATTAGTATTAGTGACGAATTTAAAATTCATCACTAATAGTTAGTTGTAACCGCATATATAGCAACTAATTTAAAACCGTCACTAATACTACTAGTGTAAGAACCGTCACCATGATATATGGAATAATAAATAAAGAGGATGGTAGAATTGTAAATTGAGCAAGCTTTGTTGGCGAAATCAAAGTTCGTCGATGAAGGCCTTATGATGTTCGATGACGAAATGCAGGAGCTCATCGATGAGGAAAAGCCGAGAGGTTTCGAGAATTCGAAAATCTCAGGAATTCATCACTAATAGTGCAGTATTAGTGAAGGATTCAAAATGGTCACTAATAGTAGCATATTAGTGACTGTTTTCAAATTCATCACCAATAGTAGGCTATTAGTGACGAATTTAAATCCTTTACTAATACTGTACTATTAGTGACGAATTTTAATCATTCACTAGTACTACACTATTAGTGACAAATTTGAATCCTTCACTAATGCCCTACTATTAGTGACGAATTTGAGTAGAGCCGATGTAGAATTTATAGTGACGGTATTAGGGTTCTAGTGATTGTTATAATCCGTCACTAATACTGTATTAGTATTAGTGACGAATTTAAAATTCATCACTAATAGTTAGTAGTAACCGCATATATAGCAACTAAATTAAAACCGTCAGTAATACTTATAAATTTTTCACCAATACTATTAGTGTAAGAACCCTCACTGTGATATATGGAATAATAAATAAAGAGGAGGGTAGAATTGTAAATTGAGCAGCCTTCGTCGACGTAGGCCTTACGACGTTCGGCGATGAAATGCTGGAGCTCGTCGACAAGGAGAAGCTGAGAGGTTCCGAGAATTCGGAAATCTCAAGCTCATCGACGAGGCCACCGTCTCATCGACAAACTATCTTCATAGACTCGTCGACGAAGATGCCATCTTGTCGACGAGGTTGGCCAAATCAAAGGGCTATAAATATCATTTCCATTACTTTTCAACTAAGAAATCAAAATATCCTCTTTCTC
The DNA here is from genome assembly GCF_029873635.1 of Malania oleifera. NCBI lineage: Eukaryota > Viridiplantae > Streptophyta > Magnoliopsida > Santalales > Ximeniaceae > Malania > Malania oleifera. The sequence continues at coordinate 85,450,462 of NC_080422.1, read as the reverse complement.
TCTCTCTAAGAACATGAAAATCACTCTCTCTCTCTCTCTCTCTCTCTCTCTCTCTTTTGATTTCTTCGCTGTACATCAAGGAAGGATTCTCTACAAGATTTATGGAACGAATCTTCATTCCAATCATTTTCAGGTTTTGACTTAAAATTGACGTGAGACTCGATTTTCAATTCTGTTTCTGTAGTTATGTAGGGAATGAAATTGTGAGTATGTTCTGTACTATGATTTATAGGTTTGGGGAACTCGGTTTGCTGTTTAGGGGCCGTAGAGTTCGGGTTTGGATTTTCGGGGAAAGGTAAGGGGCTTCTGTTTATGTTGGTTATTTTTGAAATTGAACTCGGTAGAACTATGGTTCATGGTCCTGTGTGTGTTTTGGTTACTCATTTGGGAAAATCCAACGGGTAAAATTATGAGTTTTTCATGTTACCGTTTTGGGAAAAAGGGGGGTTGCATCTCTGGTTTTATTGGAAAGCCATGAATATATTGTGACATATATTATGTTATAGGGATGGCCGTGCCTTGACTTGTTTAAACTGTATTTATTTGGAAAATCATGATTTTAGATTACCAAATGGGTGTGAAATTGTTTGGTTATATAAACATGCATGAGTTGTGTTTTGATGAAATGAAATAGGAACGGGGTTCCGAATTGTTTTAGGTTTTGAAATCCGGGTATTGTCGAAGAGTGTGCAATACCACTAGATTGGCTAGCTTTTGTCGAAGGGTGTGAAAATACCAAATTTGCACCGGTTCAACACTGTGGGCTGATGCTATGCCAGGTTACCGGGAGTACTGATGTTTGCCGAAGGGTGTGTGAAATATCACTAGATTGTTGGCTTCTACCGAAAGGTGTGAAATATCACCAGATTGCCGATTTTTACCGAAGGGTGTGATATATCACCAGACAAAAGTACCATGGAAATGTATTTACTGCTCATAACTATCCCATGGTGACTATTCATTCGTTTGCAACTCCATAGAATTATGGAACAAGCAGTTTTAGATTTTTTTGTTTTTTAAATATTTGAACTTATCTACATTACATTAGGGTATATCCTACAAGTTAGTAAACATTTGGTAGTTGATATAATACAACATTAGATGTAATTTAATTTAGGAGTCACTGCCCACTAGAAGGAAGCATGTGATTTTGCATATGTAACCATCTAAGGAATGTGGAATATTTCTCTTTTTTTTGGTTACGTTGGGTGTCCCGGGATCATTAAGGGCAGCCCCCTCATTCGAACTAGTCCCACACCCACGCCAACAGTGCCCTCCACCCATGTAGAATGTAAATCACGGATATGCACACAGCTGGTAGGGTCCGAACCTGGGTTTATATAGTCAAGCAGCCCGCCTCAGACTCGTCCTTACCACCCGAGCTTATGCCGGGGTGCATGTGGACTCTTTTTCATTGAATTTTTGGATGTTCTATCCCAGTGAATGTAAAATTAACATGATACTGCAACAATAGCTGATCTAGGATTATACCCATTATCGTTGTGCATTTAACTTTCCTGTCAGTTATGTCTATGGATTGTGATTGCAGATTAGAATTTATGAACTGCTTGTCAGTATCAAAATATTTTAACAAAAAAAAGGAAAATTAAAATGATTACGAGGGAAAGAGAGCAACATATATTGTCCTCTCTTAGAATCAGAGAGCACAACCTTAACATTATTTGCAAACCCACTCATCAGTGGCAGATAGGTTATTGAAAACACAAAGTATCAGAACACACACAAACTGACCCCTTCATAAGGTAACACTTATTATAAGCTATAACTGTAGTAACCAGAGCACGCAAACTACGGCATCAGTAACTGATATGCTCTGAATATTGTCATATGTGTTAAGTTCTTCTAGACAATGAGACTCTGGCGTGCCATTCCCTTCACGGATTCAAATCTAGGGGCCTTATCTGAAAACTTAGTCGTGGCATAAATTTTCATGTAATCTTGAAAACTGTAGTGATTTGGATATAAGAGTTTGGGGGCTGGAGAAATAATGGCATCACCCGCTGGGTTGTAGAAGGTAGCAATGGACAGCCTGCTTCCATTCTTGTTTGCTATGACACGATGCGGGGCACTCTTGTACCTTCCATTACTCAACACTTCAACTTGGTCTCCTGTGTTTATGAAGATGGCATTGTTCTTGGAAGGTGGAATCTCCACCCATTTCCTATCTTTGAAAAATTCAAGACCGGGTACTTGATCATCCTGGAGCAGAAGGATGATTCCACCAGCATCAGTGTGCTCTCGGAGTCCCTTTACGAGTTCAGGGTGAGGACATTTAGGGTATTTTGCCACTTTTGTCCCCACAGAAGCACCAATATTTCCTGAGAAAGCTTTTTTTATGCATCCTTTCTCTAAGCCAAGATTCTCGCACATGAGTTCTGATAACTTCTCTGCTAGTTTCATTACTTGATCAATGTATTCATCCATGGTCTTGCTGCATGCATGCTTCCTTGGTCAGTCTATTTTTCAAATATATATTTATATACACACACATAAATAAATGTGTGTGTGTGTGTGTGTCTCTCTCTCTCTCACTCTGTGAATATATATATACTCATGCACTGAACATGAGGTCTGTAATTGACTAGCCAGTATTGAATTCGTGCTAACTCAATGGTTTTATTAATTTTTTTTATGATAGAATTTGGGCTTGTAGATTTTTAGATGACTCACCGAAGATCCTTAGAGAGGTTTGTGAACTCGTTGATGTTAGAAGTTGGTCGATGTGAAATGAAAAAAGTGCTTTCCCAGTCTTTAGTAGTGGTGCTTCCTCCCTTCTCCAAGATTTTAGCTGTGTCTGACTTATAAAAGCCATCTTTCATGTTCTCCTCGTAGTGCAAATTCACCAGTTTCTTCACCTTCTCCATCAACTCTTTGTCAACTCCATGATTCTCAACCTACAAATGATAAAACATTATAATTATCAGAATGAAACAGATTCAATTTTATGAAGAAGTTGCCAACTTGCCATGCTCATTACCATAAAGAAGCCCCAGTTCTCGCAAGCCTCGTGCAGAAGTGCCATTCCTTCTCCCATCTTCTCTCCATTAAGCATGTTAAAGTCAATCACAGGAATCTCCATCATCCTCTCTCTCTTTCTCTCTCTCTCTCTCTCTCTCTCTCTACTAGATTTTTTTTTTGTTGGTAGTCTTTCTATACCAGATTGAGGAAGATGGGCTGCTCATCCACTCTATATATAGGCATGGACACGAGATATATATGGATATATTTATAAATATTATAATCGAAGGGTAGTTCATGATTGTAATTTGTAAGAAATGGAAGTTGACCCGGCTATTTTTAGCATGGCTTTAAAAAAGATGCCGTAATATTTAGTATGTCCAAATTCATTTCATTACGTACCATGTGATTTACTTAATTTTCTATGTTAATCTTAATCAATCCTATTTTATCAACGTCTTTCTCATGTAAAGTGATCTTTAATTCTTCTAAGTTTTCATCATTTAGTAAATGGGAACTAGGTCTTCCAAAACTCTCTCTCTCTCTCTCTCTCTCTCACACACACACATTTGGGGTTCCATGACATGGATTTTTTTTTAATTAATAAATGGAAAACCATATCTTTATAAAGTTCTTTCTAGGTCTTTTGCCCATCCATTTAAACAAAACCGGGGGCTGTGTGGAATTAAGTTTGAACAACCAATGGGAAAGTGGATCTGAATGTCATTAATGTCCTTGCTAGTGTACCATTGATTGAGCTTTAAACAACCAATTTTAACTTGTTGCAGCCAAGGGATTGGTGTTGCTTATCTGAATCTATTCTGGAATACTGGTTGCAGAATAGGTGTTATAATTAAAATACTCAACTTGTGTCCGTTGCCTTATAACATTATCACCATAAATGCTCATTTTCATTATATATATATATATATATATATATATAAAATATTATAATAGTATGCTATTGTCTTGTAACATGATATTATTAGGGATTTAGGAACAACAATTAAAATAAACAAGCAAAATAGGAACACCAGATTTAACTTGGTTCAATCCAATCTGATCTATGTCCACAGAGCACACCGAATTTCTCTATAACTTGTGAGAAAATACAAGAGGAGGAGGAGGCACCACTCAACTCAACTCACCCTTTCTCACACTTTTCTCTCGCTCTCTCTCTCACCTTCAGTGCAATTACTCTCACACTCAGATACACATCACATTCATGCACACACTTCTCCATTATATAGTTGAATGGGATGGATAGTAAATGAAGGTGTTTAATGGGATTCAATGGGATGATCACCGACACAGATTAGCACCGACACTCCAGTGCATCAAAGCTGGCTCCCCACAGCTTATCCTCATCAAGGCTCATTAAGACTCCCCGTTTCCATTTTAGCTTAACATTAATCTCCCACTTGGAGATGGAGACACCATCTCAACGAGTATATAAATAAATGATGTGCTCAAATCTGTCTTCAAGCATGAAAACCAACTGAAATTGAGTACAACTTCAGCTTCTCTGTAGTCACCACCTTTGTCAACATATCTGCTAGATTCCTGCTACTTTGGATTTTTTTTAAGTGTTAGCACGCCGTCCTTTAACAAAGATTTGACGAAGTGATAACGAAGTCTAATGTGTTTGGTCTTGGAATGAAATACAAAGTTCTTTGTTAGATATATTGCATTTTGACTGTTGCTATACAAAACATTTCTTACTTGCTTTGTTTTGAGCTATTTCAACAAACCTTGAAGGCAAATCATTTTTTTGCTGGCTTTTGTCACTTCTACATACTCAGCTTCTATAGTGGATAGGGCAACTATCTTTTGTATCTGTGATGTCCATCTAACAACTGTTGTGCCAACACTAAACACATATTTGGTGGTGCTTCTGCGATGATCAACTTCACCAACAAAATCAGCATTAATATACCCTTGAATTTTCAAGTCTCATTTGCTGAAACATAGACACTTATCAATAGTGCCACGTAGGTACCTCAAGATCCACTTCATTGCTTCCTAGTGAGTCTACCCTGGATTTGACATGAACCTGCTGATAGCTCACATTGCTTGGCCAATGTCTGGTCTAGTACTAACCATGACATACATGAGACTTCCAATGGCTGAGGCATAAGGTACCTTAGCCATGAAGTCCTTATCTTCTAATGTCCAGGGAGCATGATCGTTGGAGAGGCGGAAGTGACCCACCAATGGTGTATTTACTGCTTTAGTGTTGCTTATGTTAAATCTCTGTAAAACACGGCTAATATACTCTGACTGAGATAACTGCAACATTCCCTAGTGCTTATCTTTGGAGATCTGTATCCTAAGTATCCGCTTTATTGAATCCATGTCCTTCATGTCAAATTTTTTTAACAATTGCTGCTTCAATTTTTTGATCTCTTCCATATTTTGTTTTGCAACTAACATGTCATCGACATATAACAATAAATGATATAACTAGACTAATACCTCTTGAAGTAGAAAAAGTAGTTGGAATTGCACTTCTAAAATCTTTCCTGTGCATAAAGCTATCAAATTTTTGGTACCATTGTCTATAAGCTGGTTTGAGACCATACAAGCTCTTCTTCAATCTGCACACAAAATTCTCTTTAGCTTTGATTGAGAATCGTTTTGGCTGTTGCATGTAAATCTCCTCATCAAAGATCACCATGAAGAAATGACGTCTTCATATCCAACTGCTCAAGATGTAGGCCCTCTGAGGCAACAATGCTTAAGACTGATTTCATGGTTGTTAACTTCGCAACTGGTGCAAAGATGTCGGTGTAGTCAATTCCCTCATTCTGCTCAAAGTCTTTGACTACCAACCAAGCTTTTCTACCTTCTGGATCCATCATGCTCCTCTTTGATCATGTACACCGACTTGTTGTGAAGAGCCTTCTTACCTTTGGACAATTTTGCTAGTTCCCACGTTTTGTTGGAGGTGAGGGAGTTCATCTCGTCCTTCATCGTAAGCTCCCTCTTACTCGAATCTCCCTCCTAACATACTTTATAGCATTCGGGTTCTCCTCCATCTATAAGAAGTAAATAATTCATATACCTTTTATTTGGTACATGGAGCCGAGAAGATCTCCTAAGCTTCGAAGCTGGAGTTGGAGGCGGTGGTGCAACGATCTACTCCATGGTTCCTCCACTTAGGGATTCTCAACATTTTGCTATGTGTCTCATCTATCTGAGGATTCTCAGTATTTCGTTGTAGTGTCCCGACACCTTCTAGGACATCATCCAAGTTTACATAGGTTGTTTCACTCTAAACTGGTTATGTGGGTTCTGTTATGTGTCTATCTTTGTATATCACCTTTTCATTGAAGATCACATCTTTGCTTCTGATCACCTTCTTATTTTCATCATCCCAAAAGCGATACCCATACTCATCTTCACCGTAACCGATGAAGGTGCATTTCCGGGACTTTGGATCAAACTTGTTTATGACAGGATCACTAATATGTACACATACAACACAACCCACTACAAGAAAACTAATTTTTAGTGGCGGAGGTATTAGTGACGAATTTCAAAATCGTCACTAATATTGCACTTTTAGTGATGAATTTCAAATCGTCACTAATACCTCCGTCACAAAAAACCAGTTTTCCAGCTCAAACAATTGCGGGAAACCACTTTTTGCCCAAAAACTATCCTAGAAAAATATTAGCGATGATTGTTGAGGTATTAGTGACAGTTTCATTGCGTCATTAAAATGAATTTATTAGTGACGGTTTATTAACCGTCACTAATAGCACTATACAAGTAGAAAAAGTCAACTATACTAGTGACGACTGGGAAATTCATTGCTACTAGTCAATTATTAGTGGCGGTTCCTAAATTGTGTCACTAATAGTGCTTTATTTAAACAAATAAAGAAATAATTTATTTAACAATTATTAGTGACGATTGAAAAATTTGTCGCTACTAGTCGATTATTAGTGACGGTTTGTGAAAATCGTCAGCAATAGTGTTTTATTTAAAAAATAAAGAAATTATTTATTTAACTATTACTTGTGACGGTTTAGAAATTAGTTGCAACTAGCCTATTATTAGTGATGGCACCTTAAAATCATCACTAATATTGTTTTATTTAAAAAATAAAGAAATAATTTATTTAACTATTATTAGTGACGGTTGAGAAATTCGTTGCTATTAGTCTATTATTAGTGACGGTTTGTGAGAATCGCACTAATAGTGGTTTAATTGAAAAAATAAAAAAATAATTAATTTAGCTCTTCTTAGTGACAGTTGGGAAATTTGTTGCTAGTAGTCTATTATTAGTAACAATTTATTAAAATCGTAAGTAATAGTTTTTTATTTAAAAAATAAATAAATAATTTATTTAAATATTATTAGTGATGATTGTGAAATTCATCACTAATAGTCCCAAACTGTCACTAATAATGGTTTTATTAGAAAAATATAAAGACGCCTTTCAGTCCTTTCCCCTAATCCTCCTTTCCCTCCATTCGCCCTTCCTTCCCTCCAATCCTCATCCTTTCCCTCCTTCACTCCCCAGTGACACCCTCTCGCTGACACGCAGCCCCTTGCTGTCTCGCTGCCCCTCACCATTTCGTAGCCCCTCGTTCTTCAGGATAGTTTCCTCCCTCATTCTCTGAATCAACATGAAGCCCTAGCTTGCTAACCCTTGCTTGCGACACTGACTGTCGTCGAGTTAGGTTCTTCACTGTAGTGTGAGTGATTGTGGTCGAGTTGAGTTCTTCGAGCTTCGGGTCTAGGTTTTTGATTGGTGACTGACCTGTGGTTGTTGGGGGATTTGAGCTCTTAACTCACTTATCTGAGTCTGCTCAAGTGTTGTTCCTTCAACTCTAGTATGATTCTTTAAGCACCCTCGCCACCTCGCTGCCCCTTGCATTTATAAAATTGCTCTGGTGTCTCATGTTTTGATTTTAACTGGCCGTTGACCCAAAATGATTGATCATTTTCAGTTGTTACTTTTCATTTTGTCATCTTTGATCCATTTTGTGATAGCTGTTGTTGAGAATCGAAAGCTAAAGCATTCAACATTCTTTGCACTCACAGTTCATCCTTTATCTTGGTGATTTTACCCAATTTGCATCTTAGAGCATTTGAAAATGTGGAAAGGTATAAATTGTTAATATTTGATTTTACCCCCTTTGCATCATACAAAGTTGTAGTTGTTAGGAGTTCACTTCATCTGAGGGTAGTACTTTGGGTGTAAGTTCATGAAATTAAGTCTTAAACTTCTAGTATTGTGGTATTGATAGTTTCCCCCATATAGTTGTTTAGTCCTACAGAAAAATTAGTGGACTTGGGTTTGATTTTGGTTTACTTGCATTGTTTGGAACATGTTGGTTTTTTATCGATTAACTGTGCAAGAAAATGTTTTCTTGTTGCTAGAAATTGATTCCATTTTGTATAGAGGAATTGGAATTTGAAATGTACAAAATTATAGTTCATTGATAGGTTTCGGGTCATTGATAAACTTCATGATTTGGATATGTTTTTCGTAATCGTTTGGAATTGAACTGATAGAATCATCATATTTTTGAACAAGATAAGATATTATTTTTTTGTATTACATTTTTTCTATCTAAGAATCCAAAGTCTGAAACTTAAGTCCCTAACATGGTAAACTTATAAGTATGGAATTTATGGAATTTTGATAAAATTAAGTATTTTACTTAATGTAATATAGATGTGGAACATTAAAACTAAGTTAAGCCTTCCAACTAATAACTAAGTTGCCCTATCTACTAATTCTCTACTGGGAGTTTGGACAATTTTTTTCATGTGAAACATGTAGTAGATTGTCAGGATTGTTGGGAATAAACACGAAATTCCCGAAACCTATGAGAAACAAAATTGAAGCAAAATAGACGCCCAAACATAACAATTACATGCACAAGACAATATTTTTGTGGTTCGACAAATTTGCCTACGTCCACGGAGTTGTAGGTATTTTACTATATTCAAGAAGAAAATAGAGAGTGCGGCTATACAATGTTTTCTCTATCGCTCGAAAAAATGACGGCCATGGACTAAACCCTGAGTAAGAAATCTTTCATTAAAAAACATGCAACATTATTTTGGGTTGGCACAACTAGGCTCCAAAAAAGCCCAACAAGGATTATATATTATTTCTTCCCGACTAATGTGAAGTAGTGATATCAAAGTTAAGGTTAAAAGTTCTATAAAAGTATTTTTGGTTATATTATTATTTTAAATTACAAGATTGGAATTTAGTGTCCGCTTTATGGATAGTCATCCATCACCCACTCGCCAGCTGCCACTCAAAAAAATTGCCCTAACTTCTAATTCCCCAAACCGATTCTTCCAAGCCTCAACCCTTGTCTCGAATCTTGCCTTCGCGCACTCCAAATCATTGATCTTATTCTTTATAAAAGCAACAACCTCGTTCTCACCTTCACAAGAACTCCTTGAAGGCCCTAATAACCTCTCGCATCCCTCCTTCGTCCTTTAGAACCTATTGCTCGTTACTTTGTTATCCTCTCGCAAATGGATGATCATTTCTCTAGTGTCTTCGTACTTTTTATTCAAGTATTCCAATTGATCTTCAAGCAAGCATTTACCGAGAGCTAGTTCTCCATTCTACTTTCCATTTGTGAGTGATCTTCAAGTGAAGGTCACACTTACGTAGGAGCATTGATCAAACTCTCGCACTTAGTAAATGCAAGCTTAAAGATCAATTAGAAGACTTAAAGAAAAAGTACAAAGATGCTATAGAGACGATCATTCGTGCTGTGCATATGAAAGTCTTCAGCGGGGTGAAAGGTCTTGGGAGTGGATACATCGCCCCAACAGCATCATCTTCAGCGGTCACAGCGGCGTCTCGTGCTGAACTTGACTGAGCGTGTAGGGAAGTCAAGTCTCAAAAGGAGGAGATGGTTCTCTGGATGCAGATGATGGAAATGGAGAACCATAAATTGAAAGAGAAGGTCTCCAACTTTGAGGCCCTGATGGTAGCCATGATGAACATGCAAGAGCAACTTGAACAAAAATTAAACTAATCTCGTCCAGATGATGCAGGTGGTTCCTCCTTGCAACAATAAGGTGCTTCTTCTTGTAAATTGTCATGTTAGGATCTTAGTTCAACTGATCTCACAATATTCTTTGTGCTTTGTTTTAGAAACTAGTGGAGCCAGTAAAATTGAACGTTGGGCTGTTGTAAATTTCTCACCTTGATGTGATATCTGTGGTTTTGTGAGAGATCTAATCAAATGTTGAGAAATGAAAGGAATTATAAGTTTTATTATTATGTTTTCCACCATATAAGAGATGATGGTATTAAGTTATATGAATTGTAGAAGAACTACTGAAATGCATGTTTGTGTTGAACGCCAACTGCATGGTTGATGCGGTATATTGTGAATTGCGTACTGGTAGTGGATTTAGGTAGTTGCATGTTTGAAATGATTTATTTGATGAAAATAATATACTGCTTCCGGTACATGTTTTATAGGAAAATGCCCAATTTACAGATGACATGTTGTCAAAATTTCGTTAAAATTTTTCCAAATAAAACCATGTACAAAGATAATTATGATAACATGAATATTAAAATATTTTTGAAAGGATGAGTGAAAGTTAAATGAACATTAAACTTTATCCTTTATGTGAATAACATTGCAAATTACTATCCATAATGCACCAAATGAATAAATCTTTTTGATGGATGGTATTATGTCATATGAATTGTAGATTGAACTACTGGAATACATGCTTGTGTTGAACGCCAACTGTTTATTTCCAACTTATCTCCTCCTTCATTAGCAAAGCCTCAAAATCGTTCTGAAAAGAAAATCCCCTACTAACTATATCCTTCAAGATATTTACCCAAGTCTTTTGCATGATCAATATCCTCAAGTCTCCTTTTGTGTATTAGACTTTCAAATGTACACATCACCAAAGGAATCCTTATTCCATCTTTTCAAGGCCAACTTTAAAGATGCCAACCTCTTCATAAACCTAAAGCTCTCCCACCCCTCACACAAACAATTATTCTAAGATCCGTATATAAACGACAAAAAAAGAAAGACAAGAAACACAAATATCCTAAGGAAGTCATGTGAACCATGAACATCACATTCTATTTTTTCATAGAACTATATTCTAATATAGATTGTTTGTAAGATTCATGAACACATTACATTATTTAATACTTATTATATGAAGCTCTCGTGCACTCATAAAATTCATTACTGGTAGGATTATTGTGAACTGTTTATTGTAAACACCCATGTTTGGAGCATATCTCTACGGAAGATGTCCTATCTACAAACAAAATGCTGCCAAAATTTTTCTAAAATTGTATCATTTTTTTTAACTATGTCCGAATGTTCGATTATTTTGCTATCAAATCATTGAGACTTATAGTACGTATACATATATGTTCAAAAATCATATACTAATATTTTTTATAATTCTTAATTTGTAGGATTTGCGGCTGTCACAACATCAGCACGATGCCATGCACTACAGTTAGATGTAGCTTTTGATTATTATTTTGTATTTTTTTTTTGTTATCTCAACAGATGGAATTTCTTTATTTTAATTTGAATTTGTATAATGTATTCGTATTTTAATTTAAATTTTGATTTTTTTTATTATCTGAACATATGAAATTTTTGTATTTTAATTGAATTTCTGTAATATATTTGTATTTGTGTTTGAATTTCAAATTTGAATTATAATTTTGAATAATTTATGAATTTTTTTTTTTTGTAATTATGGCTTAATGTTATGTATGTGAAAATGTAATTACAGATTTGTACAAGAATTAATGATTAAAAAAAATTATAATTTTAAATTATTTGTAATGGTTACTGTTACTAATAAATTTCCATTTTTAAGTATTCGTAATGAATTTCAAAAACCGTCACTAATAGCCAATTATTAGTCATGGTTTTGATATTCATCACTACTAGTATGCTATTAGTAACGATTTTGAGCAGAGCCAATGTAAAATTTATAACGACGGTATTATGGTTTTAGTGACGGTTATAATTCATCACTAATGCTCTATTAGTAGTGACGATTTTACAATTCGTCACTAATAATTATTAGTAACCTCGGTTATGACGACTATTTCAAAACCGTCACTAATACTTGTAAAACTGTCACTAATACTATTAATGATGGTTTTGTGATTATTATAGTGACAATTTTGATCCTTCACTAATAACCTTATTTTTTGTAGTGAACAAAAAAGCTTCAACTGTGAAAGTCTTACCTCTTTTCCATTCCATACTTCTTTTGTTAAACTGTGGTCCAATGTTACTGATAGACTCCTGTTAATCAAGTATGTTGTTGTGTTGACTACTTTTGCCTAGAACTGCTTTGGTAAGAGGAGGAGGAGGCACCACTGAATTCAACTCAACTCACCCTCTCTCACACCTCTCTCTCTCTCTCTCTCTCTCTCTCTCTCTCTCTCTCTCTCTCTCCTTGATCAACACAATTACTCTCACACTCACATACACATCATATTCACGTACACACTTCCCCATTATATAGTTGGATGGGATGGATAGTAAAGGAAGGTATTTAATGAAATTCAATGGGATGAGCACCAACACGAATTAATATGCCATTGTGATATAACGATAGAAGATAAATGTTCATATTTTATTAAATACATATTTTTAATATTGTAACAGTATGCCATTGTCTTATAACATTATAGTATCAAACGTTATACAACAATGTAATCAATTGATAATGTTTTTAGAAGATAGGAGTTTAGGCATTGGGTCATTCATGTTTAATGACTAAACTTTATATTCACAAATACAATGTGACTTTTGCTTCTTTTTTTTTTGCTTATATAACATTTAATAAACTAATAAATTTCAATGGATGTATTTGATATTAGACTGATTTGCAGGGCAAAAAAAAAAAGGGGCATTTGAGAGATGTGCATTGAAGAGGATATGATCATCTTCAACATGATCAACTTAGGCCTAAACATTTTGTATAAATATACACACTCTTTTGTAACATCCACTATAATTCGTAAAAATCAAAGTGTTGCATGAGTCATTTGCACTTGAACATAGAAGAATAAAAGTTCTATTTTTACAAAGGATATTATATTATTAAATGTTCATAACTTATTAACTATATAATTTAGTAAAAACAATTATTACATCCATATAAACTTTCGATGTAATTTATGATTTTTCTTCCCGAGATAGAGGCATTCTTGCTTGCTTAATTTGATTTACAAAACATCATCGCATTCTTTTTTTTTTTTTTTTTTTAATTTATTTTCATTATAACGAAAAGTCTATTTTCTTTCACAATCATGTGCATTTATTAAAGAAAAAAAGAAGAAAACCAATGTATGGTTATAATATAAAACTCACATTAATGAGTTCTTAAACATATAGAAAAAAATCTCGTGTTTCATGATCAAAGTAAACATATTGATACAAATATAATTAAATTGTAATGGTGAAACCCTAGCCGCTGTCGCGACAAAGGAAGACGATGACGATCTAGTGCTGGTCCGTGACGATGGCGTTGGTTGTGGGGTGTCCTTTCTCCGGCGTCACTGTTAGAGGATTGTGAACGTTCATGGAGTTGGGAGTTTCGTGACGAGGAAGACGAGCCGCCGTTGCGACGAGGAAGACGAAGACGGCCTGGAACTGTCCCGTGGCGACGGCGTTAGGTCCTTCTCTAGCCTCGCTGTCGCCGCGAGGTGTTGCCTCTTGCCGACGTCGAGAACGAGGACGGACGAGGAAGACGATGAGCCGTTAGGTTCTTGCTGCCGTTGCGAACGAGGATGGAGAGTTTCGTTATCTCTGACTGCACGCGTTGGAGCTATCCCAGACGGCGTTTGGGGGGTCCTCTCCGACTCTTTTTCTTCCCGTGAGGAGCTCTACCTGGACTTTGGCGAGGCTCCATCGCCCTTGACGAAAGGGGAGTTTGTTGGTGTTGTTGATGGCTAGAGGAGTGCTCGCCAGCGCCACCATCTCTGTCGCTTCACCTCAGCACTCCGCCACAAAAGTTGTAGTGGTAGCGGTACTCGATGGAGAGCAGCAGAGGCTTCTGGGCTGAGGTAATTTGAGACGGTGACAACAACAAAGTGGTGACGACGACCTGCGTCGGCGACATACGGTGATGGAAGACGTAGGTCTACCACAGGTTTGGTTTTTTATTATTGTTTATTTGTTATTTTGTTTTTTTTTTGGTATTCATTATGGAATAACTATTAGACATGACCGCGCCGTCTACGGTAGCTGTTATCGGAGGGTTGAGGGGAGATATTGACGCTAGTTTACGGGTTGAGGGGAGTGGTTTGGGGGATAATAAGGTTGAAAAGGGGGAAGGTTTCGCTGGGGGAAAATCGTTTGCGGAAGCTTTGAAGAGGCCAATCCCATCTTCAAAATTCAAAATACCGTTGAGGAAACCGGAGTTAATTAATGGAGAATTAGATTTTGTTTTCTCGGATGTGGAGATGGAAAAGGCTGCTGAGGATCTGAAGTTTGCGTTGGTTCTTAAATTTCTTTCTGTAAGGCCGTCTATTGATGTCATTCGGAGGCATATTATCCAATCATGGGGTCTCTCTGAAGTCCCAATGATAAGTTTTATGGACAACGACCATGTTCTATTGAATTTGGTAAACGAAAAGGATTACATTTATGCATGGGCACGAGAAGGAAGATGGGTGGTAGGGTGCCAATTTTGGCTTTTTAAATAGTATGTGAATTTTGATGTAAATAAGAAGCCATCGATTGCACCTTAGTGGATTTTCCTACCAGGTTTGCCTTTACATTTATATAGAATGGACTATTTGCAAAGTTTTTCCACTAGGTTTGGTAGATTCTTGGGGATAGATAATGCCACATTATAAAGAACACAAGCCACTGGTGTGAGATTATGTGTTGAAGTGGATTTGCAGAAAGATCCTGTGGAGGGTTTTCCATTGGTGGTAGGACAAAAGCAGAATTGGCAAAGGGTAATATATGAGAAAAGAGGTTTCTATTGTAATAAATGTTGTAGATAAGGTCACACTGAAGTAGTATGCCAATTTGGAGTTAAGCCTAAGGATAAAAGAAAGGTAGGTATGAGGAAGGAGGGAGATGAGAGGGTTTGCAAAGAAGTGGGTAGAAAAGAGAATATGATAGTTGAAGAGGAAGGCCCTGTTTTGAAGACTCAGGTTCAGAGGATGGAGGAGAAGAAGGATGGAAACGTGAGTGGGCTGTCGAAGAAGATTGAGAAAAATAAAGAAATTGTGAATAAGGTTAATAATTTGAGCACTCAAAAAGTGGATGAAGCTATTTTGGTAGAGAAAAAGAGTGGGAAGAAATTCAATCTTTGTCAAGACCAGAAGTCAGAGGTAGTAGGGGTACAGGTAGAATTGGGAGGTTGCTCTAGGTCTGCCCAGGAAATCGGAGTTGTTGATGAAGGAGAGAGGGGAAAAGTTGAAAAGGATAAGGATGGGGAGGTGATTTTGGTGGAGGAGGTGGATGAGAGAGAGAGTGATGTGGAGGGTGTAGGGTGTACGGAGAATTATGATGTGTTGTCGGAGGGAGATATGAAGGTTTGCATCGATACTCAAAAAGAATATCATTCTGATCCAGGTAATGTGACAATGGGTGAGTCAGAAGGAAGATATAAAGATGATGGTCAAGTGAGAAAGTCTAAGAGGGTTAAGGCAGTGCTTCAAAAGTTGAACTTATGATGGAAAAAAATATGTTTTGGAATTTAAGAGGGTTGGGCACGTCGAAGAGAAGATTGAAACAAATTGTGAAAGGTCAGAAAGTTTCGATTTTGGCAGTTTCGGAACCTTTTCAAGATATAGAAAAGATAAGAAGGTGGGCGGTGTATTTGCAATTTACTAAATTTTGCTCTAATATAGAGAAAGGTGGGAAGATTTTGCTATTTTGGAAAGTGGATGTTCAAGTGGATTGGGTGGATGCCTCTAATCAATGTGTGACAGTTTTGCTAACAGAGGATAGTGGCCCCTTGCTTCTTACTTTTGTATATGCCAAATGTTATCATATTGAGAGAAGAGAGTTATGTGATCAACTTTAGGGGCTTTCGAGTTTTGATGTGGCTTGGGTTGTTATGGGGGATTTTAATGTAATTCGGTCAAATGAGGAAAGGGTTGGAGGTAGACCTCGCTTGGGTTCGTCTATGGCTGAATTCAATGGTTGTATTAATAGATGTGGTTTATTGGACCTCAAATTTGAAGGAAGTTAATTTTCATGGTGTAACGGCCAACAAGGTTTGATGAGAAGCTGGGCGAAACTGGATAGGGTGCTGATTAATAATGTTTTTTCTATAAAATATGGTGAAGCTAAGACATCTTTATTGAAAAGAAATACTTCAGATCATTCTCCTATCATTTTACAGCTGTGTGCGAATATGGAGAGGTATGGGCCAACGCCTTTTAGGTTCCAAAACATGTGGACGTTGCATGGGGATTTTTTTGAAATGGTTGAATCATCTTGGAAAGAACACATTGTGGCAGAATTACGCTTGTGTAAATTGGTGGGTAAATTGAAAAGGTTAAAACAAAGACTTAGGGTGGGGAATAAACAGACATTTGGGCGTGTTGGTGGTTTTATTCAAGAGTTGGAGGAAAGAGTGAAAAAATATGAGAATTTACTACAGACAGAGTACTCGGAATCAGTTGAAGAAGAATTCCTTGTTTCTAAGGCTGAATTGGAGGTGTGGTATAAAAAGGAAGAGACTAGGTTGGCTCAGCAAGCAAAATTGAAATGGTTGATTGATGGTGATCAGAATTCAAAGTTTTTTCATGTTGTGATTATGCAAAAAAGTTGTAACTCTTGTGTTAGTTCAATGGTGCTCCTTGATGGTTCAATGTTGGAAAATATGCAGACGGTCCATGATGAAGCTATAAATTATTTTGAGCAATTCTTGAGGCAAAATAGTTATGTGCAAAGGTCAAATCTAGACGGTCTTATCCATTCGGTGGTTTCTGAGGAGGCTATAGGTCGGTTGAGGGAAGGACCGACTGAGGAGGAGGTTTATGAAGCTATTTCTTCTATTTCCGTGAATAGTAGATCAGGATCGGGCGGGTTTAGGTCTTCTTTCTATAGTGCGTATTGGAGGATTATTAAAAATGATGTGATGGATGCGGTAAGAGAATTCTTCAGAGGTGATATGTTGCCTCAGTTTTTTTGTTCCTCTTACATAGTGCTTATTCCTAAAGTTAAGGATCCTCAATCGTTTGACAAATTTTGCCCGATAAGCCTTTGTAATGTAATATATAAAATTTTCTCCAAAATCCTTGTTGGTAAGCTTTTGTTGGTGATAAGTGATTTAATATCTTTAGAACAAGGTGCGTTTGTGAAAGGGAGGAGTATTTTTGAAAATATAACGCTTGCTTAAGAGATGACAAAATTATTACATAGGGGGGGTGAGAGGTGGTAATATAATGCTAAAACTTGATATAAGCAAAGCGTATGATCGAGTGAAGTGGCAGGTGGTAGACCAGATTTTCCATGCTCTTGGTTTTCCAGACTGGTTTTGTAAGTTGATTTAGAATTGTATTTCTACTCCTTGGTTTTCAGTCATGATGCATGGCACGTATAGAGGTTTCTTCAAGTTAAAAAGGGGCTTGAGGCAAGGGGATCCATTGTCGCCGTATATTTTCATCATCATGGAAGAAGTTTTTTCTAAATTAGTTCAAAAAAGGATGTCTGAGAAGAGGATTTTACTGTTTGCACATCCCTGTGGTGCATCTATTATATCACATTTAATGTACGTGGATGATGCTGTTATATTTGCTAATGTTGGAAAAAAATCTGTTAAACAGATAATGGAG
The DNA here is from genome assembly GCF_029873635.1 of Malania oleifera. Lineage (NCBI taxonomy): Eukaryota > Viridiplantae > Streptophyta > Magnoliopsida > Santalales > Ximeniaceae > Malania > Malania oleifera. The sequence goes on along the minus strand of NC_080422.1, from coordinate 85,432,671 downwards.
GTGATCAAGGAGTATGAAAATTGGACTGGCCAAAGGGTGAATAAAGATAAATCAGCAATTTTTTTTCTAAAAAAAGTTGGGTGTTTTGAGGAAAGGAGAAATTCTTCAAGAAACTGGTTTTAGTGAGGGTAAATTTCCTTTTACGTATTTGGGTGTGCCAATTGTGGATGGTAAATTGAAAGGCTGTCATTTTGACCCTTTTATTCAAAAAATAAGTAAGAGAGTTGAGGGCTGGAAAAGTAGACTGTTGTCTCAAGGAGGTCGTCTTGTTTTGTTGAGACATGTGTTGTCGAGTATGTCATTGTATTTGTTAGCTGTTCTAAATGTCCCAAAACTGGTGTTAAAAAAGATACAAGGTATGAAGGGCTTGGAAGAAATTGTGTGTTCCTATAGAGGAAGGGGGTATAGGAGTTAGGGACATTTCAGAAATGCAACGATCTTTGTTCATGAAGTTTGGTTGGCATCTGTTAACTCAAAATTCTTTATGGGCTAGATTTTTTAGAGCTAAATATGTGAAGGGAGGACACATTGCTCTTTGCAGACCTCATAAAATCATATTCTTCCTTTTTAGAAGAAAGTTCTGCAGGGTATGCCTGAACTTTTAAGTAAATCTAAGTGGAAGGTTAAAGAAGGAGATATAAATTAGTTGTATAATAAGTTTCTAAATTCAGGACCTTTAGTTGCAGAGTGTCCAGATGGTGCACATTCTCATATCAAATTAAAAGACTTGGTTATCAATAATGTGTGGGATGTGGAAAATTTGCTAAGAATTTTGGGGTTTAATCAAGCGGAAGAAGTGATGGAAAAGGTGGGAAATCTTAGAAATTCTTCGGACACACTGCTTTGGCTCTCGGAAAAGGATGGTTGTTTTAATACAAAGTCCGCTTGGGATGTTATTTGAGTTAGAGCTCCAAAGTTTGAGTGGGCAAAATGGGTTTGGAATAAATGGTTACCGAAGAAAATTGCTATCTGCATGTGGAAGGCCGCTTTTGGGTGTTTAAGTGTTGATGAAAAGATGAGAAGGGTGGGGGTTTTGATGGCTTCGGCGCGTAATTGTTGTGAGATGAGGCAGTTAGAAGATATAGAGCATGTGTTAAATAGGGAAGACTTTACTACTGAGGTTTGGAGGAAGGTTTCGGTGGAGGTTGGTGTTCCTTTCCTTAGACAACAAAGTTGGAAAGAAAGAGTCCAAATGTGGTTTAATAGGGCTTCCAGATTTTCTCAATTAGGATCATTGATAGGTTTGATTCCTTGTTTAGTAGTTTGGAGGCTGTGGATAAGGAGATGTTTAGCTAGAATAGAGGGGAAGTTGGAGAATAGTTTAGATGTGTGGCTATCCATTAAGTATTGGGTGGGGGTTTTGAGCAGGAACATGATAGGATTGACTCAGTTAAAGGATGTTGATTTTCGGATATTGCAGAATCTAGAAGTGCAAACTGTGAATAAAAGAAGTAAAACTATGCTTTGTGTAAGATGGCTAAAACCGGGGCAAGGGAGGTTGAAACTAAATTTGGACGGAAGAAGTTTAGGGAACCCAGGGCCGGCGGGTGGTGGTGGCATCCTTAGAGACCATACAGGTACTTTTGTGTTTGGTTTTTCAAAATATTTTGGTTCTTGTTCAAATAATGAAGCTGAATTGAGAGCTGTATTAGAGGGAATAAAGATTTGTAAACATTTGGGCCATACTAGTATTGATATTGAATGTGATTCGAAGATTGTTGTAAATTGGATAAGAACAAGGAGGTGCTCCTTGTGGTATTTATGGGATTTTTGGAAGCAACTGATTGGTTTATTGGAGGGAGTAGACTTTTCGATTAAACATTGGTATAGAGAAGGAAATAAAGTGGCAGATGCCTTGGCTCGTCAAGGTGCTAGGGGGAGGAATAGGTTGTTTACAAATAGTAGTCATCTCCCTAGAGTTATCAAGGGGTTATATAAATTGGAGAAGATGGGTACGGCTTATTTGAGGTATGTTTAGCTTATTTCCTGTTGGTTTTGGTCTATGCTTTATGTTATTTATCTTTTGTTTGTTTTGTTGCGTGATATTTGGCTTGTAGGTCCTTGTTTTGTTTTTGTTTTGTAATCTTCTTTTTGGCTGGATCTTGATGTTGTTTTTGGGAGGCCTTTAAAGGTTTGTCTTTTGTCCATCCCTTTAAATATCTTGTAACAACGGTATTCCTCCGCCAAAAGTGAGGGTTTATCAAAAAATAAATAGAGGTCCCGCCCTTCTTAAAAAAAAAAAAAAAGTTCTTAAACATATAGGAAAAATCATTATCAATTTATATAATCTTAGTCCTAAAATTAAAGCAATCATTGAAAGATCATAATTAAAATTAAAGGCTTTGTAACATAACATAGCATAATAGTATATAAAAAAAATTTCTCATAAAGTGTTATGACTAATAGAAGCGAACACTTTGTATACATTAAATATGATATATATATATATATATATATATATATATATATATACACGTGCATATGCATCCGTGTACTCTTTTAAAACATCCACTTTAATTTTTTTTTAAAACTATAATGCTTGTTGTGTGACTCATGCATGCGAACTTGAACATAGAATAGAAATTTTATTTTATTTTATATTGATTACATAGGAACTCCAGCCACCGACAAGCCCTTTGGACCCCCTGGTGTGGCAACAAACCTACGGATCAGTGACTACCCCCTTGGTCTCACTGATCAGGTAAAGTACGGAATGTGGACACGACTTTCGTGCATTAGTTGGACGTTTGGCCAACCCGAGCCCCGAGACATATCTCCATTATCATCTATGGTCCCCGTTGGCTCACAGAGAACTCTCACCATCCACAATCCCCGCTGGCTCACAGAGCGAACTTTCACCATCCACGGTTCTCGCTGGCTCATAGAGTAAATTCTCATTATCCACAGGTACCGCTGGTTTCGTGAGTGTATATACCGGGAATTGTACTAAGCTTTTCATATTATTATTATCATTATTATTTTTATATACTAAGGATTTATTCATTATGCACTGGCATTGGAAAAATAGAGGCATGCTTAAATGTGGAAAATAATTTTTATTTTATTTTAGTTTTTCAAAGGACAGTGAAAAAAACAAAACCTTCCCATTTTTCAATTTTGTAACATTTGAGTCAAAAAATTTAAAATATAATTAAAAGAATTTGACACTATTCATTCGAGAAAATATTTTTATTTTTCAATCTCTAACTTTTCATGTAAATAAAAAAGTCACCTTGTTTTCTAATTTCTAAAATTGTAAAAAAAAAAAGTTGAAGAATTTTTTTTTATTATTTTCTAAATTTTTAATTCTAATATAAATTTTATAAAATTGAAAGACAATATGTCATTTTTATAACTATTTGAAGAAAGAAAAAATGAAAATTATTTTCCACAACTGAATTGATGCTTTATTTACTATCTTCCAAATACAAATCTTGAAAAATCTAAAAATAAGTTGACATTTTTATGCTTTTTAAAAAATTAAAAATTAAAAATAAAAATTACTTTTTCATCCTTAAACATGTCCTAGACTTTTAAAATCTATATTCAGATTGGTGAAAACCCAACTGAGCACATTGTTTAAGAATAAAAGAGTTATATTATTTAAACTTTCTTCAAAAGTTTAAGGGAAAAGAGTTATATCATCTAAGAGCCTTTCTGTCCAAAAAAACAACACATGCATATACTATACTGTATTGCTTTTCATCGAAAAAATTGAGTTAAAATTCTACATAATTTTGAAAACAATAAAAATACTAGTGATAATAATAAAATCACAGAATGATTCATTGTTTTTTGGTTAGGTTTGAGGGATTTTTTAAATTTTCATACAATTTAATATAATACATTAAAAACATCTTTAAAAACTTTAAAATTCCCTCAATCAAACTTTCACATTAAAGCGCTTGTAGTATGTCTCATATAAACTTTAACATGAGAGAATATCAATTTTTTTTTTTATGATGACATTCTCAGAATAACACTTGAAAGCAAAGTTTCCTAGTCCATCTTACTGATTTGCTTCTTTTGTGTGTCCAAAATAAATCATAGTCCTTCACCATCTTTGCCTCCTACCATTCTTGCCTATACAAATTTTTTTTGAGATAATCAAGTTATGATTTCCCTTTATACGTTACAAATAACATACCCTTTATACGTTTTTTGCAATGCTTTCGTAATAGCACCGAAACGCAATATTTTCAATTCCTTATAATTATATGCATGATGTTTTTTTTTTTTCCCCTTTTTCTTTTTTACTTCAAACAGCTTGATATGTTTTTAATTTAACATAATAGTGCTATATGACTAAACTTGATCTGTTCAAATCATTATTTAGAAAGGTCCAATAGTAAATACTACGAGCCTATGGGTACCATATTCAAAGTAAAAGAATAATCATGACAACATAGTAAACAAGTGTTTTAATGATATGAACTAAAGTTTAAAAGAAAAATTAATAATTTACAAAATATGATTCCATATGAGTCATCCATCCTTCATTTTTTCACTTTGTAATTGTTTCATCATTTTAAAAATATAAAATGAGCCAGTCTAAATGCATTGTAAGAAGTCAAAAAGATCTTAGTTGAGAATAATCAAAAGTGAAAGTATAGAGAATCATACACAAAAGAACAACTGTCAAATAGTATTTATGTAGAAATAAAATAAACATTTTACAAGTTATACAACAGTTTTGTTATCATTGTTACAATGTTCTATTATAAATAGCATAGATTTAAATTGGGCATACAAAATAATCACTAAAAAAGTGAGAAATGGGATCCAAAATCTTGACATTTTAAGAGTTATGGGACAGTATCTCATCATCATTTCTAAATGCTATTACAAGAAAGAAAAAAATTTAGTTTAGAATAGTAAAAAGTGAAAGTGCATAAAATCATACACAAGAACTTTTGTTGAATAGTTTTCTGGAGAAATAAAATAAACATATTAAAAATTATACAACAATTTTGTTATCATTATTACAATGTTCTATTATACCAGTATAGATTTAAATTGGACTTACAAAATAATCAATAAAAAGGTGAGAAATGGGGTCAAATTAAAATCATGAAATTTTAAGAGTTATGGGGGCAAAATGATGCATGTATATGATGGGTATGGAGGGGCCTCACTCAATCACTAGTTGTGATTAAAACTCAATAAGGATTACACACAAATACACTCAATTGATTTCAATCAGAAAATAAAATACAGAGAAATTCTAAAAATACAATTCTTTCTTCTCACTGGTTAATGTCCCTCTCTACACCACATATTACATTACACACACACATACACACACACACACACACACACACACACACACACACATCTATTTATAGAAATTGCTACAATAGTAGGTGGGAATTAACTTCAATGGAGGTGGACTGATAGGTGGAGTAGGTTGCCTATAGCTTCATAATTTCAATATAGATGGCTACCATTGTCAAGTTTTGCTGCCATAGTCCCATCGTCAAGTTTAATCTTCAACATCCAACCTTAAATTGGACTCTCCTAACCTTGTCATTCCGAACATTGTCTTTAGTCTTGCAAAGATATCATGCCTCAGTGGTTTTGTGAAAATATCAACAATTTGATCATACGTTCTACAAGATACCAGTTCCACTTCTTTCTTCCTAACATGCTACCTAATAAAATGATATCGAGTATCAATAATCTTGCTTCTTTCATGGTAAAATGGATTCTTTGCAAGTGCAATCGCTGATCGGTTATTGATATAGACTTCTGTGGGGTAATCTTAAAGAAATACCAGATACTTCAATACATTCCTAATCCATATGCCATGACAACCAGCAGAGCTAGCAGCAATATACTCAGCTTGACATGATGACAACATTACAATGAGTTGCTTCTTTGATGACCACGTAAATGTCGTATTTCCCATAAAGAATGTGAATCCAATCGTGTTTTTTCTTTCATCAAGATCTCTTCCCTAATCACTATCTAAATAGCCAATAAGTTTGCAATCACCTCTGGATGAATAAAACATACCATCAGTGATGGCACCCTTAACATACCAGAGTATCCTTGTCGCTGCATTTAGATGAGACTGGTCAAGAGTCTCGATGTACCTGCTGATAAGTCTAACTCTATAGAGTATGTCTGGTCTAGTGCACGTCAAATACCTCAAGCTTCCAACCAAACTCTTCAAATACGTGGGATCAACATCTTCTTGCTCATTCTTTCACAACTTCAATCCTATTTCAACTGGAGTTGTCACAGGATTGCATTTTTCCATCCCAAACTTCTTCAGTACTTGTTTTGCATAATGACTATGGAAGATGAAGATTCCCTTCTCACTTTGCACGACTTCTATTCCAACGAAATGAGTCATCTTGCTAATATCCGTCATTTCAAATTCTTTGACCATGCTCCTCTTAAAAGCGACAAACATCTCTGAATTGTTGTCGGTGAAGATTAGATCATTAACATATAGGTAGGCAATCAACATGCTTCTGTCTATCTCCACCTTCATGTATAGCGCATGTTCGTAGGGACACTTCTCAAATCCATTCTTCTAGAAATAGTCATCAATCCTCATGTTCCACGCACGAGGTGCATGTTTCAAGCCATAGAGTGCTTTCTTCAGTTTGTACACTTTATCTTCTTTGCCTATCTTCACATATCAAGGTGGCTGATTGATATAGATCTCTTCTTCTAGAAAACCATTCAGAAATTCTAATTTCACGCTCATTTGGTAAATCTTCCATCCATTTTAGTGAAATTAGTAATCTGATAGTCTCTAGCTTGGCAACCGGGGCAAAGATTTCTCTATAATCAGACCCTTATTTCTGCTTGTAGCCCTTGGCATTAACTTTTGCTTTTTAACTCTAGACGTCTTTAATAATTTTGCGGCCCTTCGGGCGATTTGTCAACTCTCAAGTCTTGTTCTTCTTGATTGATTCAATTTCCTCATCCATTGCTTTTCTCCACTTATCTTCTTCGTTAGTCTTTTCATAGCTAACTAGGTTGCTGGTCAAGAATAGACAATATAGTGCAACGTACTCTTCTATTAGTTCTTTTGTTTCATACAGATCAGCTAGATTACGGGCTCCTCTAGACCTTATTTCTGAGATTTCAACTAGGTTGCTGGTCAAGAATAGACAATATAGTGCAACGTACTCTTCTATTAGTTCTTTTGTTTCATACAGATCAGCTAGATTACGGGCTCCTCTAGGCCTCATTTATGAGATTTCACACTCAATTGGTGATGGAGTTTTATTCCTCTATGGTAAACCATGTGAAGGTGTTTGTAGCTCAGGAACTTGTGCCTCAATAGCTACTTCTCTTGTCTGTGTGGGTTCTTCTCCTTCAAGCATTAATTCTGCATCTTTGACAGATTTAGCCTGATCCCACTTCAAGGATTCATTTTCTTCAAAAGTGACATCCCGGTTGTGAATAACTTTTCTATTAATGGGGTTGTAGAGTCGATATCCCATGGTGCTGTCATTGTATCCAGCAAGGATACACTTCTCTCCTTTCTCTTCCAACTTTATCCTTCTCTCCCCTAAGATCTTGGCGTAGGCTATGGAGCCGAATACTCTAAGATGACTCACACTGGGCTTGTGAGTACTCTAGGCTTCATGTGGTTTTTTTGTATCAAGACTCTTCGTTGGACACCTGTTAAGCAAATAGACTGCACATGACACAACTTCTGCCCTGAAACTCTTGGGCACATTCTTATCTTTTAACATGTTCCTGGCCATGTTAAGGATCATGTGGTTCTTTCTTTCAACTACACCGTTCAACTGAGAAGTGTAGGTCAGTGTGAACTGTTTTTGAATCCCTTGTTGCTTAAGGAATTCCAAGAAAGCTTCATCATTGTACTCTCCTCCTTGGTCTAATCGGAGCGACTTGATGCGATAGCCACTCTGTTTCTCCCCTAAAGCTTTGAACTCTTTGAACTTGTGAAACACTTCTGACTTCCTTTTCAGGAAGTAGATGTAGAGACCTAGGAAAATATAATAATAAGAAAAATAAATAAAAGGAGGGAATTTGGTTTAGGAAAACCCAAACCGTCGACGATTTTGCTGGGTAGCATAGAAAATCGTCGACGATTTTCTGTTACAAAGGAATGATAACTGGTAAAACGGTAAAACGGGGCGGGTTAAAAACCCAAACCGTCAACGGTTTTGTGTGGGGAACAGAAAATCGTTGATGATTTTCTTTGTAGATCGAGGTGGTTATAAAGAAAGTCTTGCGAGAATTTTTCAATGAAATCAAAATTTCTTGTTCTCCTCTCCAAAAACCCTACGGTTGTTCCCTCTATTTTCTTTGATTCTCGCCCCACAAAGGTCCATTCTGATGATCCGAAACCATCACGAGGTTCGTGGGATCATTCTTTATAAGTTTACCAAAGTGGATCGTTGATTTGAGGTTTTAGAGCACCCTCCAAAAATCAGGGTAAGTGAGATCTTTTAGAGTTTTATTTTTAGAATGAAGTATACGAAACCTAGGAAGTATTAAATAAATGTTGTTTGAGGATTTGAGTTGATAAATTGGAGTTATTGAATCAGGATTCGGATGAGCGTTGCAGCCATTGTTTCGAGGTCCTTGTGGGCGTAATTCTAGAAACTAGGTAAGGGGAATAGATTAAGCTAATAGATTTGTAAATTTCAAAAATGGAAAAAAGTATCCTCTCGTTGACAAATCCTGTCTTCTTGTCGATGAAGCAACATGGCAACATCGTATATAAAAAAAAATTTGTGGAAGCTTCTCTGCGAAGAAATCATTTTCTCTCTAAAATGATTTCCTTTGCCTTCTCTCTAAGATTCCGCCTCAGATTTAGCTTGAATCAACAAACAGAAACCACTACGGTGTTCTAGGGAAGATTCTCTACACATCTAGCGGAGTAGATTTATAAGTAGGTTTTTTAGGAATTGCTCTAAAGTTGAGGTAAGGGTTTGAATTCCTAGTTTTTGAGTTTTTTAACGTTCATTTGAGGTTTATAGTTTGAGAAAGTGTTGAAATAATTGGTTATTTGGGGTTTATCTTGTTAAGCTAGTGTTTTTGAATTAGGGTTCGGGTGAGCGTCGCAGGTATCATTTTGGTGTTCCTGCCGGCGTAATTTAGGAAACCAGGTAAGGGGAATAGATTAAGCCAGTAATTTCTATGGATTTACCAGTTTAAATGGAAATTATAAGAGTATATAAATGTATATGATTATCAGGGGAGCTTTAAAAGAAATTTCAACCGTTTGAACTACGATTTTGAGCCTAGGGCTGCCTAGATATTATTTTTGAAAATGAAATCTGGAAGGTAATGAATTTTTTGAATATATGTGAAGAATATTAAATGTGTATTTTCGGTAAACTAAATGATGAACATGGGTTGACTTTTATTATTTTAAATGATATGATTATACTAACTATTTAAATGGTGTGGCTTGAGTAAAATGTGAATACTGTGATGAATTATGATATGTATTTTTATGAGATGTTGAGAATACTGAAATGGGATAAGAATATGTATTGCATGTGTATTGTTAAATATGACAAGAGATTCACGTGATGTAAACTGTTACAAAGAATATATATGAATGAGATTCAGGTGATGTGAACTGTTACAGATGATATATATGACATGAGATCCACATAAGGTGGACTATACATGAGATCCATGCAAGGTGGACTTTACATGAGATCACTACAAAAAAACTGGTTTTTAGTGACAGTTTTTAAGAACCGTCACTAATTGTGTAAGCACTAGTGACAGTTTTAGCAATCGTCACTAATACTTTCGTCACTAAAAACTGCGTGGTAAACAATTTTTGGGCGAAAATATTTTTGGGAAAATATTAGCAATGATTCTAAGGTATTAGTGATAGATTAAATTCTTCATTAAAAATCACTTATTAGTGACGATTAGCTAACTGTCACTTCTAATATTTATGAATAAATTAAAAAAAAATTAGTTAAGGGTATTAGTGACGGATTGGGAGATTCGTCACCACTAATAGGGTACCAGTGACGGTTTTGAAACCGTCACTATTAGTATTTCTATTTTAAAAGTATAAAAAAAAAATAGTTAAGGGTATTAGTGATGAATTGGGAGATTCGTCACTACTAATAGGGTATTAGTGACAGTTTTGAAACCGTCACTAATAGTGTTTTTATTTTAAAAGCATAAAATATTTATTTAATGGTATTAGTGATGGATTGAGAGATTCGTCACTACTAATAGGGTATTATTGACGGTTTTGAAAACCGTGACTAATAGTGTTTTTATTTAAAAAATAAAAAAAAATTAATTAAGGGTATTAGTGACTGATTGGGAGATTCATCACTAGTAATAGGGTATTACTGATGGTTTTGAAACCGTCACTAATAATTTAACCTAAGCTAAATTAGTTTCAGCGTGCACGTTTACCTCTCCCTCCTTTCCCAATCTTCCTTTCCCTCCTCCCTCCTTTCCTCCTCCCTCATTCCTTCTTCCGACTACGCATTCTCTCCATCCTTCCTTTTTTTTTTTTTTTTTAAATGCATAAAAAAGGTGATTCCTTTGTTTTCTAGGGTTAGATAGAGAAATGGTCGATCATCATATAGAGAGAGTAAGAGGGGGGGTTTAATACTGGGACGAGGATGAGTTCGAGCTCAGAGTTGATGAGGTCGATCCAAGTGGTGCTGTGGATGTTGATGGAGTTCGACTGAGTGGTGGTGATTGTGACGACCTCAGTGGCAGTGATTTTCGATTTTGTGATGTTTTGTGGTAAAGATTGGGGGAGCAAGGGAAGGAGGTGAATATTTATTCGCCTATGTCGCCATCCGAAGTATCCTCAAGTTCACTTTCACTTCCTCTGCTCTTCGTTAAATCAGCAAAGCCCCCTCCTTTTGCATCACCGATCTCCCAACACTGCTCGATTGCTCCGAGCCTCATGATTCCTCTGGTAAGTCCCAGCCTTCTAATGGAAGACTCATGGTTGTTCACGGCGTCGTCAAGGCAAAATCGGCAATTGATGGGAACTAGAAGGGCTTCCAGCCTAACGTTCTGGTCTCTCACGAGTCAGGTGAGAAGGGCATCGTTTTGCAGACAACTTAGACGGTACGTTGGGGTGTTTTATTGTCTTCAGATATTTAATGGTTGAATTTTTGAGCAATTGAGGTTGTTTCTAAAATGTATTGTCATTTGTCTCTGAAGTATGTTGTTAGATTGTTTCTTTGTCTGCTGTTCACTTGAGAGAGAGTTGTAGCATCTTTGAGCTGTACTGTTTCTAATAAAAGGTTTTTCTAAGGACTAAATAAATAACAATGCATTTTTAAGGTCTTCTTTTCCCCATATATTAAACTAGATTTCAGATTCTTTGATTGGTGTACTATCTATTTGAGCGTTTTGTTGTTTGCTCACATATTACGTTAGTTGTTATTATAATCTGATATCTCAACTATAAAGTTTATACAAGTTTAATGATATACACAGTTCAAGTTAAAACTATTTTTCCTTTATGTTATCTTTCAATATCATCCCCCTTGCATACACTCCCTTAAACATCTTAATGCCTTCATCACTTATAATGATCTCCAAATCATGAATAATTCTAAATTCTCATGAGATCATCATATATATATAATATATATGTCAAAGAAAAGTACATGTGTTTCCCAACTGGCTTTAGCTTTCTGGCCCATCAATAAAAGGGCATTAATTAATTACAAAAATAATGTAGAGTACAGACCCCTACACACACACACACACAATATATGAACATGAATCAATTATACATCACGAATCAGTACCATACAAATAATCCCGACACATCTTTCAAACAAAACCAAAAAAAAAAAGAAGAGAAAAGGCAATCTAAAGAGCTCAAAAGAGGGAAAAAGACAACAAACAAAAGAACCGAAAGGGAAAAAAGTACTACAAAAGGAATCTCTTCATCTTTTCTCATTTGGTAGCAGAAGCAGAAGCCTCAGCCTCAGCCTCAGGCCTTAGGGGTGGTCTCTCTCCTCTGTTCTATTCTTAAGCTGCAGGACCACCTTTTGCAAATCGTAACCAAACAGTGCATCAGATCAAACCATAATCTAAATATGCATAGACATAACATATATAGATAGATAACTTATATTTTTTATAACTTCAAACTTCCATCTAAACAAATCTTTCAATCCATCCCATTCTATACCAAACAATGAAAACATTATGGTGTGTGACACATTTCTAATAACTTTATAAATAAATCATAACTAAAAAATCCAAATTGAGATTATAAATGTCTAATTTTAACCTTATCACTTGACTGGATAATAGATATAATATATATATACCTGATCTTGTAAGGAGTTGTGCTGGCGAGATGAGTGTCTTCTGGTTTTCTTGTCAAATGTCTTGCCACTCTCATTTCTATGTCTCGAATCCATACCAACAGTTGTACAACTATTGCTACGGCTGCTGCTGCTGCTGCTGCTACCTCCTCCTCCTATATACATATATACATTAATCTTTACAAACACAAACAACATCACAAGTTAAAAAGTGAAAAGTACTATTAATCTTAACCATGCTACCTAGCTGCTAAATATGCATAGACAAATATATATATCATCCCTAGGAAATTGCCTTGTTTGATAGCATACAATACTTTTGGACCAAATAACATTATCAACTGTTTCCTAAAATTGTAAAAAGGGTCAAGGAGACAATTTAGCTATCCTCAGCTTAGATTTTGTCGTCATTGAGAAGGGTTTGTTATGTAATTTTAGGTCTACTTTTGATACCTTCTAATTTTGATAGTGGGCATATCATTTGCAGTGTATATATATATACAATGAATGGAGGGGCTTTCTTGGATGGACTTTTGATCTATGTGCTCTACTTGCAAAATCTTGGAAAGAGCAAGAATCTACCTCCTTGAGAAAGGTATTCAATTCTATTATTGTTTTTTTTTTTTGGCTAGGTAGGAATGGTATTTCATTGAAATTTTTGAAAGCTAGGGTTGTCTATTCATGGATATGAACTAATATATCATTTATTTTCCTTAATGGAAGTATGCAAGGCAATTTTGATTTTTTTTTTTTATCAATTCTAAATGTTTAAATGTAATTAGGACAAGAAGCTATTGTTTGAATACTTGTATAAATTTTTCTAGAACAAGCACAAATTCATGTGGAGTTACAGTTCCAAAAATCAATTGATAAGTTTGCAATTAGTTTAGTATTGCTGGTGGCAAATCAAGAGCCATAGTGAGTGTGGGGAAGCATGGAGATCTAGAAGAATCAATGACTTGAAGTGTATTGGGTGTGTGTAATGTACGTGTGTGTAATACTGGGCATATATTAACAATATATGTATAGTTGTTAAAAATATATCTGTATACAATATTATAATCTTTTCACACTCAGCAGGTTCCAAGTATGGGTAAAGAAGGGGGGTTACCTTACATAGTCGATAGCTAACATAAAACTTATTAGATATCTGTGAGTCTCCTATGAACGATGTGGTGCACTTATACCAAGGTGTAGTGAGAATTGGCGAGGATAGGTCAGGATGTTGCTCCATAGTGATGTGTCGTGTTGATACATGGGTACCATGTCAAATATGCAAGGGTTCCTACAACTTTCTTGATGTAGGAAGGCAAAGAAGTTAGTTTATGAGACTAGAATTAGATTAGCAAATGGATGAATAGTGAGGCCAAAATGGAGTGTGCCTTTAATATAACGAAGAATTCGTTTGACAGTGATGAAATGGTCTTCAATCAGAGAATGTAGAAATTGACTAATAGAGTTGACAGCATGAGCAATATCAGCATGTGTAATAGTTATGCATTGAAAAGCACCAACGAACATGCAGATGGAGAGTCGTTGATGCTGATGACACACAATTCAACTCCCTAGGGCCAAAGTGTTTGATACCTTGATTCTGGAACCAACAACCATATGACTGGCAGAAAGAACCTATTTTTTGAATTTGATGAGGAAGTTTAGGGTGAGATCTCTTTTGGCGATAACTCTAAAATCACAATTCGAGGGAGAGGAGATGTTTTGATCAAACAGAAGTCCGGAGATCATGCTTACATCTCCAACGTCTATTACGTGCCAGATATGAAGACTAATATACTTAGTCTTGGACAGCTCGTGGAGAGAGGCTACCAAATTAGCCTTAGTGATAAATAGATGGTGATTACAAACGCTCGAGGAAAGCCTATTACTCGAGTTCAAAAGAAAAAGAATTGAATGTTTCCGCTCGCCATCCAACATGATACGCCAAGGTGTTTGAGCGTTATCATTAGAGACAAAGACTAGCTATGACATCTAAGGTATGAGCATCTAAATTTTGAAAGTTTGAAACAATTGGGAAGCAAGAAGATGGTGAAAGGCTTACCCAATATCCAACATCCAAATATGATACATGAAAGCTGTATTCTGAGCAAGCAACACAGAAATAGTTTTGGAAAGCAAGTCGACTGGAGATCAACCATGTCGCTCCAGCTAATACACACGGACGTGTGTGGTCCACTAAGATCATTTTCAATTGGACATAATCGATACTTCCTAACCTTCATCGATGACTACAGCAAGAAGACCTGGGTCTACTTCTTGAAAAGGAAGTCAGAGGTGTTCAACAAGTTCAAAGAGTTCAAAGCTCTTGTGGAGAAACAGAGTGGCTACCACATCAAGTCATTCCGGTGAGACCAAGGACTAGAATATAGATACAAAGCTTTCCTGGATGTCTTTAGGCATCAAGGGATTCAAACACAGTTCACACCGACCTACACTCCCTAGTTGAATGGTGTACCTGAAAGGAAGAACTGCACAATCCTGAACATGGCCAGAAGCATGTAAAAGGATAAGAATGTGCCCAAGAGTTTTTGGGTGGAAGCAGTGTGATGTGCAGTCTATCTGCTCAATCGGTGTCCTACAAAGAGTCTTGATTCAAAGACACCCCATGAAGCCTTGAGTACTCACAAGCCCTGTGTGAGTCATCTTTGGGTGTTTGGCTCCATAGCCTACGCCAAGATCCCATAAGCAAGAAGGACAAAGCTGGATGATAAGGAGAGAAGTGTATCCTTATTGGATATGGAGATAGCACCATGGGATATCGACTTTATAATCCCATCAACAATAAAATATTTCATAGTTGGGATGTCATTTTTGAAGAAAATGAATCCTGGAAATGGGACTAGGCTGAATGTTTCAAAGATGTGGAATTGACACTTGAAGGAGAAGAACCTACACAGGCAAGAGAAGTGGCTATTGAGCCACAAGTTCCCGAGTTGCAGACACCTCCACATGGTTCACCACAGAGGAATGAAGCTCCATCACCAATAGAGCATGAAATCTCAGATATGAGACCTAGAGGAGCTCGAAATTTGGCTGACCTATATGAAACTACAGAACCAATATAAGAGTATGTTACTCTATATTGTCTGTTGTTGACCAGCAACCCGATTAGCTTTGAGGAAGCTAACAAAGAAGACAAATGGATAAAAGCGATGGATGAGGAGATTTAATCCATCGAGAATAACAAGACTTGGGACTTGATAAATCTACCAAAGGGCCGCAAAACTATTGGAGTGAAATGGGTCTACAAGACCAAGAAGAATGCTCAAGGACAAGTTCAAAGATACAAAGCAAGACTTGTCGCCAAAGGCTATAAGCAAAAAGTAGGGATTGATTATGGAAAAATCTTTGTCCCGGTTGCTAGACTTGAAACCATCAGATTACTAATTTCACTTTCAACACAAAATGGATGGAAGATTTACCAACTGGACGTGAAATCAGCATTTCTGAATGGTCTTTTGGAAGAAGACATTTATATCGATCAACCACCTGGATAATTGAAGAAGGGAAAATAAGATAGAGTGTACAAGTTGAAGAAAGCACTTTATGGCTTGAAGCAGGCACCTCGTGCGTGGAATGTGAGGATTGATGACTACTTACAAAAGAATGGATTTGAGAAGTGTCCCTACAAGGATGCGCTATACATAATGAAGGAGACAAATGGAAGCATGCTGATAGCTTGCCTATATGTTGATGATCTGATCTTCACCGAAAACAATCGAGAGATTTTTGCCGCTTTCAAGAGGAGCATGGTCAAAGAATTCGAAATAACAGATATTGGCTAGACGGCTCACTTCCTTGGCATAGAAGTTGTGCAAAGCGAGAAGGAAATCTTCATCTCCCAGTGCCACTATGCAAAAGAAGTACTGAAGAAGTTTGGGATGGATAAATGCAATCTTGTGACAACTCCGGTTGAAACTATATTGGAATTAAGAAAGAATGAGGAAGGAGATGTTGACCTCATATATTTCAAGAGTCTGGTTGGAAGCTTGACGTATTTGACGTGCACCAGACCAGATATACTATATGGAGTTGGACTTGTCAACAGGTACATGGAGACTCCTAACCAGTCCCACCTGAATGCAGCGACAAGGATACTTCGATATGTCAAGGGTACCATCACCGATGGTATTTTCTATTCATCAAGAGGTGATTGCAAACTTATCGGCTATTCAGATAGCTATTGGGGAAGAGATCTTGATGAAAGAAAAAGCACGACGAGATTCACATTTTTCATGGGAGATACATCATTTACATGGTCTTCAAAGAAGCAACCCATCGTAATGTTGTCGTCATGTGAAGATGAGTATGCTGCTGCTAGCTCAGCTGTTTGTCATGGTATATGGATTAGGAATGTACTGAAGTATTTGAGATTTCTTAAAGATAACCCCACAGAAGTCTACATCGACAACCGATCAGCGATTGCACTTGCGAAAAATCTAGTTTACCATAAAAGAAGCAAACATATTGATACTTAGTATCATTTTATCAGGGAGCATGTGAAGAATAAAGAAGTGGAGTTGATATCTTGCAGAACGTATGATCAGATGGCTGACATTTTCACGAAACCACTCAGACATGGTATTTTTGTGAGACTGAAGACAATGCTCAGAATGACAAAGTTAGGAGAGTCAAGTTTAAGGAGGGATGTTGAAATAGTAAACTTGACGGTGGATAGTGGCAGCAATGGTTGACGACGACTGCCGACCAGCCACTTCTGTTGAACGACGATCACCAACCTCACCTGCCAACAGCTTATGTTGATTATTGTGGTTTTGTATCTGCTATAAATAGTTGTGTGCGTGCAATGTAAATGTGTGGTGTGTTGAAAGAGCAATAGCCAGTGAGCGAGTGTTTTGATTCTTCTGTAATTTAGTTTTGAAATAAATTGAATGTATTGATTCTCACTGAGTTTCAGTTACAACCAGTAACTGAGTGTCCCTCTCCACCTATCATATATGAACGCCATATCTGTAAATCACATCCAAAGTTCAACCAATGGCAATGTCAAGTGGGATTTAAAAAATAAAAATAAAAACTTAAATTACGCCAACAACTCAAGGGAAAATGATGTTTGGGACTTGAAAATTAGATTTTTCTTGGCCATTGAGATTGAAAGATGATCACAACTAGTAGGAATTAGAAAAGTGCCCATTTGACTTGAAATTTTTGTGATTTTGAAAAATTAAATTGAATAAATTTATTATCATTAATTGAAATACCGAATAGAATTTTTATGCAATGTTTATCATCTTCATTTTTCGTAAACATTTATCCCCTTCAATTTTAATTGAGTCTAGTTTGAAATTCATTAATCTTACTTTACTTCAAAGAAATAACAAATTTTAATTTTTTTTAGAAAGAAAGTGAGAACAATATAGGATTAATATTTGAAGAACATTTATATATACATTAATTTTTAAAAAAATTTCTCCCACAACTCTTAAAATGTAAGGATTTTAGATCCATTTTTCACTTTTTTATTGCCTAGAATAATTAGTAAGTTTGAAATATATATATATATATATATATATATATATATATATATATATTCATTATAAAACAAGAACATTGTAACAATGATAACAAAAGCACTTTATACTTTGCAAAATGCTTATTTAATTTCTCAACAAAAACTATTCAATAGTTGATTTTCTATACTTTAACTTTTCTGAATGAAAGTGATAAATTTTTTTCCTTACTTTCTTATAATGTATTTAGAAATGATGGCGAGATATAAATGGTTAGGTGATAACTGTGCCGATTTGAAAATAGAACCAAGAAATAAACAAGAAATACTTGTTAAAGATAAACATCAACCCATTTTAAAAATGAATTCTTTGACTTAGTTTTTTAGTTATGTCTACTTATTGGGCAAAATCCAAGTTCTTTTTTCATTTTTAAATTTTAAAATGATGAAGCCATTAGAAAACAAAGACACGAAAGATGGAAAACCCATAGAATATGTTTTCTTTTTTTGAAGTTATTAAATTTTCTTCTCAACTTTAGTACCAATTAATAAAAATATTTGTTTACTATTTTTTTTTATCACATGGAAATTTAATTTGGATGAACCCTTTAGGTCCCTCAGGCTGTACCGAACTGGAGGAGGACATGACCAATCTCATAGCTCCCTCCTAATGAAATTAAGAATTCATTAATGTCGAGTCGTTACTTTTACTTTATTGTTGGTTTTATTCTTTTACTTTTAATATGATACTCATAGCTTTTACTTTTGAAATTTTCTAAATGAAAAATTGAACATAATGAGTCAAATCATTTAGCACTCTTACGTTAAATTAAAACATCTTAGTCTAATTCAAGTAAAAAAAAAAAAAAGAAAGGTATGTGTATAACTATAAGGAATTGAAAATTAAGTAGTTTGGTGCTACTAGGAAAACATTGGGAAAAGCATGTATAAGGTTTGTTATTTTTTATGCACAAAAAAAAAAAAAAAAAAAGGCATTGATTGTTTAGGAAATATCTTTTTTAGGCAAGTATGGCAGTAATGGAGGCAAAGGCAATCAAGCAAGGACTACTTTTCATTGAAGAGGTGGGAATAGCTAACCTTTATGTTAAGGGAGACATTTTATAAATAGTCAAGGCTATCAATTATGTTGCTGCCAAAAATCAAATGACTTTCGTAGATCAAAATTCGACCGCGGCCACCTTAAAGGAATCAAACAAAAATTGCTTGAACCAGAGGTGTACTTCGGGAGATCACTATGATGCTTAAGTTAGGGACTGTGGGAGGTTTATATTGCAATAGTAAGAGAGAAATGGATGAGAATGAGATATTTACCTCCTCTCAGAGTACACTTTTATAGTGGTAGAGGCATGCCCTCCTTTAGTTTTGTATTTATGGGCGTATTATTATGTTAATAGGGGGTTATAGATAATTTAAAGTTATTTATGTTGGGGTGTTAATGGTAGTTTCTTAATCGTAATCCATCATGAATGTGCATATTAATTTTGGATATATCAGTGCCCTTTCCCCCTTTACTCTTGAATTTTTGAACTAAGTTTCTTTTATTAGAGAGTGTTTCAAATCATCTACCTTGTGCTTATGGTTTTGGCCCCATCCAAGCCATAAGAGTCGATTATGGAGTTTTAACCCACTCCAAGTTGCTTTCATATCGCCTTGGCTTAATTCGAGCTGACATATATGTTTTAAGGTAATTTTTAATCAAGTAATTGTACCTTTTTCAAGGCAGCCTTTGTTGGATGATCTTATCTGAACAACCTTCTGCCAAACAACTTTAATGAAGCTACTTCTATGTATAGGTAAACTCTTTGCTGAGTAGGTGGTGTTATCTGTTGTACAAGCTAGTCTTGCATAGGGCTACCTTGTGAGCTGAGATCACCCTTGGGTTGCCTTTTGAGTTATGCTCATCAAGTGCACATATTCTTTGGGCCTCATGAGTGGAGCTCATCAGATAGGTCATTTTTAGTGAGTTGTGCTCACTCTTGGGTTACCTCATGAGTTGTGCTCAACAAGTATGCATGTTCTTTGGGCCTCATGAGCGGTGCTCATTAGTTAGGCCTTATCTGGTGAGTCGTGCTCACTCTTAAGTTGCCTCACGAGCATTGCTCATTGACACTTTTTTCTATAAGATTTTATATTTTTAAAAAATATTGTTTATATTAATTATATTATATAAAAAATACTTTAATTTTAAGGTCTTTGGTGTATTTTTCATGACAAGTTTTGTTATAACCATGCAAGTTAAAAGAATACGATTTTCTACAGCATATCAAGTGGATATAACAAATGCATATTTTATGGTATTAGTAAATTATTATCTTTTGAAAAGAAATATATGCAATTGTAAAACATTTCAATTCTTATATTGAAGTGAATTTACTTGGAATGTGAATGCACTACTGTTTGTGATGAAAAAAAAAAAAAAAAAACAGAATGAAATGATATTTTTGTCAAGTGAATTGACTGGATAAGGCAACAAAATTAAACATTCAAGAATAGTATTTCTCTTGCGTAGAAAAAAAACCCTAACTTGCGCTGAATGTTTATATGAACGTCATATCTATTAATAGAGAAAAAAATAATAATAATTCCTAAATGGCAATGTTTGGGTTAAACAAGTGGGATTTTAAAAAAAAAAAAAAAAAGTCTTAAATTACACCAACAACTCAAGGGAAGATGATGTTTGGGACTTGAAAAATAGATTTTTCTTTGCTATTGAGATTGAAAAATGATCACAACTAGTATTGCAAACTTACAAAGGAATTAGAAAAGTGCCCATTTGGCTTGAAATTTTTGTGATTATGACAAATAAAATAGAATAAATTTGTCATTATTTGAAACTCACAAGTTCATTTCATGACACAATAGACTACATAGATTAAAATTCTTTCTTTACATTTTGTCACGGTCAGTACAAGTTCAGCAAAATTGTATAGACTATATTTCAAATAAAGGACAAAATGAACTAAAATTTTCGTGTAATGTCTATCATCTTCATTTTTCCTAAACATTTATCCTCTTCAATTTTAATTGATTCTTAGTTTGTTATTCATTAATCTTACTTTACTCCAAAAAAAAAATTTAAATTTTTGTTTCAAAAAAAAGTGAGAACAATATAGAGTTAATATTCGAAGAACATTTATATATAACTTTTTTTTTTCAAATTTCCCCCACAGCTCTTATAATGTAAGGATTTTAGATCCAATTTTCACTTTTTTATTGCCTAGAATAATTAGTAAGTTTGAATATATCTATATATATATATAAACCAAGAACATTGTAACAATAATAACAAAACCACTTTATATTTTGTAAAATGCTTATTTTATTTCTCCATAAAAACTGTGCAATAGTTGATTTTCTATACTTTCACTTTTTTGAATGAAAGTGAAAAAAAATTTTCCTTGCTTTTTTAGTGTATTTAGAAATGATGGCGAGATATAAATGGTTAGAAGATAAAGGTGCACATTTGAATCTAGAAGCAAGAAATAGTCCATTTTAAAAATGACTTTTTTGATATGGTTTTTTAGTTTTGTCTAATTATTGGGCAAAATACAAGTTCTTTTTTCATTTTTGATTTTTAAAATGATGAAACCATTAGAAAACAAAGACATGAAAGATGGATAACCCATATGATATGCTTTCTTTTTCTTTCTTTTTTTTTTTTCAAGTTATTAAATTTTTTTTTTCAATTTTAGTACGAATTACTAAAATATTTGTTTACTATTTTTTTATCACTTGGAAATTCAATTTGGATGAACCTGTTGGATCCTCTAGGTAGTACTAAACTGGAGGAGGACATGACCAACCTCATAGGTCCCTCTTGATAAAATTAAGAATTCATTCGTGTCGAATCGTTGCTTTTACTGTATTGTTCACTTTATTCTTTTACTTTTAATATGATACTCGTAGATTTTAATTTTGAAATTTTCTAAGTGAAAAATTGAACATATTGAGTCTAATCATTTTGCACTGTTATGTTAAATAAAACATCTTAGTCTAATTCAAGTAAAAAAAAAAAAAAATGCCATGTGGATAACTATAAGGAATTGATAATTAAGTTGTTCGGTGCTACTAGAAAAACATTGGAAAATTCATATATAGGGTTTGTTATTTATGATGCACAAAGGAAAATGGTAGTGAAAATTCCTTTTTAGGCAAGCTTGGTAGTAATGGAGGCAAAGGCAGTCAAGCAAGGACTACTTTGCATTGAATAAGTGGAAATAACTAACTTTTGTGTTAAGGGAGACTCTCTTATAAATAGTCAAGGCTATCAACTATGTTGTTGCCAAAAATTGAGGCTTTTGTAGATCAAATTTCAACTGTGGCCACCTTAATTATATGAAGAAAAAAAAAAGGCTTGGACACAAGATGTACTCTAGGGGATCACTCCGATGTTTAAGTTAGGGATTGTTGAAGGTTTAGATTGTAATAGTAAGAGAGAAATGGATGAGAATGAGATGCTTACTGTAGGAACTCAAACCAAGAATGCAAACGAAAAGAAAAAAAGAGGAAAAAAAGAGAAAGGAAAAGAAAAGAAAGGAAACAATTTGGTACAAAGACCAAACCGTTGATGGTTTGAAGAATCTCACAAAAACCGTCGACGGTTTAGTGGGGCAATGGTTTGGTTTGAGACCAAACCGTTGATGGTTTCAGAAATCTCAGGGAAATAGTTGACGATTTCAGACAACCGAGAATTTTTATATAACACGGGAAAATTTGGTTTAGTAAGTGACCAAACCGTTGACGGTTTTAGGAAATCGTTGATGATTTTGTGCAGGCCAACATGCTTATAAATAAGGATATGCTCATTTTTTTCAGGAAAAAGCTCTCTCTCTCTCTCTCTCTCTCTCTTAGGGTTTCGATTTCTCTCACTCCCTCTATACATTTTTTTTGTGTTTCTCCCTTTCTAAAGCCCTACCGAGCTCTCTCTCGCTCTCTGATCGCCTCTCTCCCTCCTTTCGATTTCCCGAATTCTCTCACCGTGGCAAGTTTAAAGAAAGGCTAGGGTTTGTTCCAGGGAACGTTGTAGGCAGATTTTCAAGACCAAGTTAGGGGATTAGATTATTTCAGTTATTTTTGAAATATAAACCGATTAAACTGAGGTATATGAATACATGTATACTATGTACGATTTTTGAATGAATTAGGCATATGAAAATGATGGTATTGGTATTTTGTACGTATTTGGGGAAAACTAAAGTGAGTAGGGTAATCATCTCCTTTTTCCTATAAATCATATATTTTGAATTAAATTAAAACCTAGAGATGATTATACCTTTATTTACAACAAAACGTATTTTCCCCGAGCTGTTCATTATAGTATGATATATCACTCAAATCGTGTGGCATGAGAATGTTTATTATTATTTCATAATTTAACCTGATGGTTTTTATGATATTATACAGTGAAAGATATGATTTTATATTGATCTCAGGAATTGTTAAGAATAATGTGGATTTATGAAATGACGGTTTTATACCGAGTTATGAAATGATGGTCTTATACCAATTATCATATGACAGGTTCTATACAGAATTATGAATATGACGGTTTTATACCGAGCTAGGATACGACCGTTTATATCGAGTTATGATATGATAAATTTTATACAGAGTTAGGAATTTGACGGTTTTATACCGAATTATGAACATGACAGGTTTTCTACGAATTTTTGAAAATGAAATCATGTTACTTGTTTTACTATGTAAATTATATATATGGTTTATGAACCTTGAGGGACCAGCTCTTATGGAAGCTCGGTACTGTAGCTAGTGAGATATGTCATTGCAACAATACTATGCTAAGAGTGTTGGTAATTGGATAGTTGATTTCACTGTGAAGAGTTGTTGTATCCCCATGGAGTCCGGACCAGGCTGGGTAGGAAAATCGAACTTATAGACAATTATGTTGACTTAGCCTAGTGGTAGGCCATCCATGGCTAAGTCAAGTCCTTGAACCACACAACCCGATAATGGGGGTTATTCATGATGTTATATGATGACCCAATAAGGAATGTTCTCTATGCATGTATGTAATTTATGAAAAATGGGCTATATTGAGCCGAAACTATGATATGAGGGAAAATGTTTGTATTTTTCAATGATATGGGTGTGAGTATAGTTTCAAGTGCTATTTCACTTACAGTTAAATATATGAATGTATATTGTTCACACTAATACTCATGTTAGCCACCCACTGATGATAATCTAATCTGTCTTACTGAGAAGTGTCTCAACCTAATATCCAATTTATTTTTTAGGACCTACAAGGAATCGAGCCTAGCGAGCTATGGTGCAGGATTTAGATTTTGTAATTTTATAAGTTAAAGCGAGACACTATTTTATCATGTTTTGTTTATTTTGGGATGTAATATATAACATGGAGATGCATATGTTTAATTAGGATGGTTTAGAACTCTAGTAAAGTATTTGAGGTTAAATTGTCTTCCGTCGCATGTTTCTAAATTGATTTATGCATAGAGACACTCGAGACCCCTTTTTTAGTTAGGGTCGTTATAATTATGGTATCACAAATTATTATAGGATTTTATTTATGGAAAAATAGAACTTCGAGCCCCACCGGGTTCGGGGTGTTGCAGTTGTGGTATTAAAGCCTAGGTTGATAGGTTTTGTAGACTTTGACAGATAAATTTTTACTAGAGTATAAGTTTAAGTTGGGATGAGGATAGGAATGGGTAAATTAGGACATTGGCAGGTCATTATTGGAATTTTGGGTTTTGTCTTGTGACCTAGAAGAAAAAATCCATCGACGACTTTCTGTGATTTTTCTGAAGCAGTTGATGATTTCAGAAAAGGCACGACAAACCATTGACCGTTTTGTTTCGGAGTTGTGACTGGAACTTAAATGTTAAGTTGGTTGACTTGACGGGAGGAGTCATTGAAGAAGAGTCCATCTAATTTATGTGTTGTGATTAAAGGCCTATACCTTGAAATGATTAAACATATACACGAAAGGGAATAGTGAAGTTTTCTGTGGCTAAACTGTCGATGGTTTTTTGTGGCATCCACAAACCATCGACGATTTTATCAAATCAGGCTCTCAGTATCTCAGGATTTCCGTCGAAGACTTTAGATGTCTCAGTCAAACTGTTGATGTTTTTGTGTCTAAATAGTAGGATTGAACCTTAAATTGAGAATTTGAATTTAAATTGGTTTCCTAGATTAATGATTGTACCAATTATGTTACGATATTGGAATTCTAAAGTTGTTTCTATCATATCTTCAGGATGGATCCCAAGGATAACAACGTGAACGCTAGAGGAAGTAGCAAAGAGGGGGCTTCTAACAAGGGCAGCATTGACTCCACATTAGTGCTTCATGGTGCAGCCCAGTAGGTCATGGTAGAGATTGAGTGGAACTCAAAGGGACAAAACTGCGCACCTACTTACTATGGTTGCACTGTCGAGCGATTCATCCGCATGGACCCCCTAACTTTTGTGAGAGGAGTCAACCTAATCGTTGCATAAAATTGAGTTCATACGATCGAGGAGTTATTTGTAGTCCTTCGCTGCACTAATGAATAGAAGGTCTTGTATGCCACTTTTAAAATGACAGATGAGGCCAAACTTTGGTAGAGATCGGTAAAGCTACTCGAAGAGCAGAGGCCAGGACCCACAACTCTGACCTAAAACCGTTTCAAGGATATCTTCTTTGAAAGATACTTCCCCGTTTCTACTAGAGATGCCAAGGTGAAGAAATTTACAAACTTAACTTAGGGGAACTTGACCGTGCAGTAGTATGCAGCCAAGTTTGTTGAGCTATCCTGATTCGCCCCAAATATGGTTTTAGATGAATCTAAGAACGCGCAAAGATTTGGAAAAGGTTTGAATCTGAGGATTTATGAGCAGGTGGTGGCACTTCAGGTTCATAATTTCTCAGAGTTGGTGGATAAGGCAATGGTAGGGGAGACAAGCCTACACAGAAGTGCAAGGGTGCAGAATCAGAGGAAGAGGCCTATGCCTCTTGGTTATCAAGCTAGTACAAGTCAGGGTACATGGAGGAAGAATAGTAACCGTGGAGGCCAGAGGCAGAGAATGGAAAGTCAAACGTATTAGGGTAATCCATCATGCCCTACTTGTCATGAATGTAATAGAAGGCATTGGGGGAAATGCGAGAGTGGAAAGAATACCTATTATCAGTGCGGTAGACTAGGCCACTTTGCATGAAAATGTCGTGGGCCGTTGAACAAAGCACCTGCTCCTAATCGTTACCAAGGAAACAGCCAGGCACCCCGAGGAAACTACAAAATGAACATTGCCCAGGCACAGATTTATTCTTTTACTCTAGGGGACGCAGAGATTGCTGGTGATGTGGTGACAGGACCTATTTTTATGTTTTCAAATAAAGTTGTTGTGTCATTTGATTCATGAGCAACACATTCTTTCACATATCTAGGGTATATTAAATTGTGTGGGGTAGAAACTCAGCTATTGGATGCTAGTTTACCTGTGGTTACACCGACGGGAACTGTAGTGATATGTAGGAAAGTACTTAGAGATTACCTTGTGGGTATTCAGGGAAGAATGCTACTTGCCAATTTGGAAATGTTTAACATGTATGAATTTGATGTAATTCTAGGGATGGACTGGCTAGCCTATAGTTATGCGAGTATAAATTGTCACAAGAAGAAGGTAGTATTCAGACCCCTAAGAAGCAGGAGTACATATTTTTAATGGTAACTTTGATTGTTTATTTATGGTGATTTCATTGTGGTCAAATCTTCAGGATTTTTGAATACTATTACTTAGGAAGCAAGGTTTTAGGTTGCTAAAGGAAGGACTATTTTTGTTTAATTAGGTTTCTTAAATTAGTTCCCTCATCTTTCAATAGCGTGAGTTTATGAAGGCGCGCATGCATTAGCTTTGAGGGATTGTAATTGAGAATTAAGTGGTTGGATGTTGGCCCTACATCACCATCTGAAGGAATGTTGCCTTGCCTTATCATCATATTTTCATACCCCTGGGAGTTCCAAAAAACTTTAGTGAGGTGATGCAGTATAACGAAAGCTTAGGATACTTTAATCTTGTGGCTAAGCTTGAAGTCAATGATGAGGTCCTGGCTAAGATTCTTTTCGCAGATAAACCAAATGTACTAGGAAAGTGTTTGACAACTCTTGCTTAAGCTTTAAGGGTCACTAAAGTTGTGGTTGGCCTATTGTACAAGGTTTCCACTCATAATAGGACCCAAAACATATTTTCAGACCTTTGTTGCTAACCTTGTAATTCAATCAACCTTGCTGGAAAGGGTTAAGGCTGCACAGATGAAAGACACAGAGTTGGTGAAGATTATGGGTAAAGTACAAAGTGGACTAAGGACAAAATTTAATGTCTTTGATGATGGTGTGTGGAGGTTTCACACCAAACTATGTGTACCAAATGATGTAGAGATTAAATGAACAATTCTACGTTAGGCTCGTAGCTTTCTTTATACATTGCAACTAGGAATTACCAAGATGTATAGAGATTTGCAGGAATCATTCTAATGGAACAACATGAAGAGGAAGATTGCCTGATTTGTACATGTTAGCAAGTGAAAGCTGAGCATCAGAGACTAGCAGGGCCATTGCAACCACTTCACATTCCTGAGTGGAAGTGGAAGCACATTTTCATGGATTTATCATAGGGTTGCCACCAGCACTGCATGGGCAAAACGCCATTTGCATAGTGGTTGACCAACTGACAAAGACCGCCCATTTCATTTTGATTAAAGTTAACTACTCCATGAATAGAGTAGCAGAAATGTGTGTTTAGGAGAAAGTTAGACTACACGGCATGCCGATGTCCATCACATCAGATCGAGATCCACAGTTCACCTCCCAATTTTTAAAAAGTTTGTAGAAAGCCTTGGGATCTTAGCTTACTTTTAGTATAACATTTCACCCTCAGACTGATGGAAAATCAAAGAGAATATTTCAGATATTGGAAGATATGTTGTGGGCATGTGTACTGGATTTTAGAGGTAGTTGGATTTAGTATTTGGCACTGGTTAAGTTCGCCTACAACAATAGCTATCGGGCTAGTATTGAGATGACACTGTATGACGCATTATATGATCGGAGGTGCCAATCTCCATTGTATTGGGATGAGGTTGGTGCACGGTGAATATTGGGGCCATAAATTATACAACAGACTTCTGAGAAAATTAAACTCATCAGGGATAGAATTAAAATAGCTCAGAGTCGACCGAAGAGTTATGCTAATATGCGCTGACGAGAGCTAGAGTTTGATGTAGGAGATAAGATATTTCTGAGGACTATTCCAATGAAGGGAGTTATGAGATTTGGAAAGAAGGGTAAGCTAAACTCTAGGTATATTGGGCCATTCGAGATATTGGAGAGGGTTGGTCCATTGCTTACTAGATAGTGTTTCTCTGATGTTGTCTAGGATCCACGATGTGTTTCATGTGTCCATGTTGAAAAGGTACATCCCAAATCCTTCACATGTGATAAGCTATGAGTCATTCAAAATCAGAGATACATTATCATATGATGAAGTGTCGGTTCAGATTATAGACCATAAGGAGCAAGAAATTTGTACTAAGAAGATTCTGCAAGTGAAAGTACTCTAGCGTGATCATGCAGTTGAAGAATCTTCATGGGAATTATAGGAGGAAATATGTCAGAGGTACCCATACTTTTTTAGTGAGGCCCAACCCTAGTCAGATAAGTGTGACAGTTCAGGTAAGTCCTTGGTTTTGAATATAAACTTGTTTAGTTAGGTTTTTCAATTTAAAATGTTTGTTTTGGTCTTTGACTAAGAATGGTTTTGGGAAGGTTTTGATTGGAAACTTGTAATCTTACAAAGCCTTTATGTGTAACCCCAGTATTCCTCTACCATAAGTGATTGTAATTAATAGACTTGGGATGGGACCAATATGTGAGTGGCTGCCAGCACTTTTTAGAGCCAGGTAAACATTTCAATGATTTCTAGATGTTGGTATAAGTGTTAGTTAGCAATTTCAAGGATGAAATTTTTATAAGGAGGGGAGGATGTAAGATCCTAAACCAAGAAAAGAAAATAAAAAAATAAAGAAAAAAAAAGAGAAAGGAAAAGAAAAAAAAAGGAAACGGTTTGGTACAAAGACCAAACCGTTGACGATTTAGTGGGGCAATGGTTTGGTTTGAGACCAAACCATCAACGGTTTCAGAAATCTCTGGGAAATTGTCGACGGTTTCAGACAACCGAGAGTTTTAATATAAGAACATTGGAAAATTTGGTTTGGTAAGTGACCAAACCATCGACGGTTTTGTGCGGGCCAACATGCTTATAAATAACGATAAGCTCATTTTTTTTAGGAAAAAATTTCTCTCTCTCTCTCTTAGGGTTTGAGTTTTGCTCTCTCCCTCTCTACATTTTCTTGTGTTTCTCCCTCTCTAAAGCCTTACCAAGCTCTTTCTCACTCTCCAATCGCCTCTCTCCCCCTCTCGGTTTCCCGGCTCCTTTCACCTTCACAAGTTTAAAGAAAGGCTAGGGTTTGTTCCAGGGAACGTTGTAGGAAATCTTTTAGGAATAGGTAAAGGGATTAGATTATGCCAATTATTTTTGAAATGTGAACTAATTAAACTGAGATATATGGATATAGGTATACTCCGTATGATTTTTGAATGAATAAGGCATATGAAAATGAGGGTTTTGGTATTTTATACGTATTTGGGGAAAACTAAAGTGAGTAGGGTAATCATCTCCTTTTTCCTATAAATCATATATTTTGAGTTAAATTAAACCCTAGAGATGACTATACCTTTATTTCCAGTAAAACGCATTTTCCCCTGACTGTTTATTATAGTATGATATATCACTAAAATCGTGTGGCATGAGAATGTTTATAATTATTGCATAATAAATTCTGATGGTTTTTATGGTTTTATATGGTGAAAGATATGGTTTTATACTGATCTCAAGAATTTTTAAGAATAATGTGGATTTATGAAATGACAATTTTATACTGAGTTATGATATGACAGGTTCTATACAGAATTATGACTATGACGATTTTATGTCGAGTTATGATATGACGGTTTTTATCGAGTTATGATATGATAAGTTTTATATAAAGTTATGAATATGGCGATTTTATGCCAAATTTTGAACATGACAGGTTTTATACGAATTTGTGAAAATGAAATCACGTTACTTCTTTTACTATGTAAACTATATATATGGTTTATAAACCCTGAGGGACTAGCTTTTATGGAAGTTTGGTATAGTAGCTAGTGAGATATGTCATTGTAACAATACTATGGTGAGTGTGTTGGTAATTGGATAGTCGATTTGACCGCGAAAAGTTGTTCTACCCTTCTAGAGTCCGGACCAAGCTGGGTTGGCAAATTGGACTTACAGACGAGTATGTTGACTTAGCCAGGTGGTAGGCCAGCCATGGCTAAGTCCAGTCTTCGGATTGCACAACCTAATCATGGGTGTTATTAATGATGTTATATGATGACCCAATAAGGAAGGTTCTTTATGCATATATGTAATTTATGAAAAATGGGATATATTGAGCTGAATCTATGATATGAAGGAAAATGTTTGTATTTCCCATGATATAGGTGTGAGTACAGTTTTCAAATGCCATTTCACTTATAGTTAAATGTATGAATGTACTTTGTTCGCACTAAAACTCATGTTAGCCACAAATTGATGACAATCTAATCCATCTTAATGAGAAGTGTCTCACCTTAATATCTAATTTTATTTTCAGGACCTACAAGGAATCGAGCCTAGCGAGCTATGGGGCTGGGTTTAGATTTTTTAGTTATTGTAAGTGTAAGTGAGACACTAGTTTATCGTGTTTTGTTTATTTTGGGATGTAATATATAACATGGAGATACATATGTGTAACGAGGATGGTTTAGATGCAACGCCCCGAACCCATAAACCCGAACCGGTGCGTTATTCCTGATTAACTGTGCTTTGTGGCGCCCCGAACCCGCCTTGTGGGACTCGAATGCCACGTCATTCATTTTCCTGTACCTATTATTCCATTAAGATTTACGCAGCTAGAAAACATAACTATAGTTCTCAATCTGTATAATACCAGAGTTTTCTACATCTTTCTACATTCCAACATAAATCATACATCCACTTGTAGCCATAGATATACATAACTCCAAAAACATAAACCGCAAATTCTAGTATTCACATTCATCCATTTCTCAAATAACTTAAAACATAAATTTGTTCAACCCAAAATATCATCAAGTTTATACCCCTTTTCTTCTTTTCTCTAACTTAAAAATGCTATAATAACCTTGAGCTCTCTAAGCTCGATCCTGTGGAGATCCTAAAAAAGAATAATTTGTATTCGGGTGAGGCATATCTCAGTAAGGGAAGAAATAATATATTAAATCAGCATCTGGCCAACATGAGATTATAATCAACATAATATTCAACATTTGCAGATCATTAACATAATTTATGAAATCATTTTTTGAAAATTAATCACATGCAAGATATTTTACTCACTATATTTCCTAAGGATTGAGGTGTTTACCCACCTATACAAGTAGCATCCCTCTGCTCTGATACTTTAAGCAACCAATGGTCACAATTGAAGTATATCAGGGCACTTACCTTACTTAGTAAGCCCTCAGGTAAAAAAGTAATCTCGTACTCACACAGTTCATACAAAGGTTTACCATTGAAGGCTTCAGAGAATAAGGAAATTTACCCGCCCGTACAAGTAATTTCCGTCTGCCCTAATACGTTATGCAGCTTACTGTTACATTTGATACCTACTAGAGCACTCGCCTTTCTTAGCAAGCCCTCGGGTGAAGAGTTTGCCCTGCCCATATAAATACATATCATACTAGCTTGAATACTGATATTGCAATATACAATTCATTCTTACTTTACTTAGTATCTATTATCCTAGTATATACATCTTTTCATGTTCCAAATAGTTCAAATTACGCAAATTCACTTTCACAGTTCACATCCCATAATTCTTATGTAAAGTCCACATTGTGTGGATCTCATGTAAAATCCATCCTATGTGGATCTCATGTAATGTCTAACCTACGTGGATCTCATGTAAAGTCCATCCTATGTGGATCTCATGTAAAGTCCAATCTACGCTGATCTCATGTAAAGTCCACATTACATGGATCTCATGTAGAGTCTAACCTACGTGGATCTCATATAAAGTCCAACCTACGTGGATCTCAAGTAAAGTCCAACCTACGTGGATCTCATGTAACAGTCCACATTACATGGATCTTGTATAAAGTCCACCTTACGTGAATCTCATGTCATATCAAGCAATACACATGCAAGACATATTTCTTATCACACTTCAATATTCCCAGCATCTCATAAATGTACATTTTATAATTCATCACATTATTTTAATTCTACTCATGCCACACAATTTAGCAATATATTTCAAATATGTTTTGAAAATAAGCCAACCCTCATTTATTGTTCTTATACTAAAATTATACCTTTAATTTCTCATGTAATTATCCTGAAAGATCTTCCACTTTCATCTGTCCATTTTCATATATACATATCTAATAATACAACCCTAGGCCTAGAAATCATAATTTAAATGGTTGGCATGTTAAACCGATAAGCAAACATGTCCATGTGCATAAATTATCCATTTTTTTATCTGTTTAAATCCTAAAATCGTGGTTATATATATTCCCCCTTACTTGCTTTCTTGAACTACACCAACAAAAATCCCCAAAAGATCATGTGACGCTCACCCAAACCCTGGTTCAAAAACCTTAGTTTAATTAAATAAACCCCAAATAAACTACTATTTATGCATTTTATCAACCTATAAACCTCAAATAAATCTTTAAAACCCCAAAACCCAGAATATTAACCCTTACCTCAACATTGGAGCGTTTCCCGAAAGGCCCAGTTTAGAAAATTGCTCTGCTAGATGTGTAGAGAATCTTCTGTAGAACACCGTAACTGTCTCTGATCGTCAATTAAAGCTGAAATGGAGATGAAAAGTTAAAGAGAAAGCAGAGGGACACTTAAGAGAGAGAAATTCGAAGGAAAATATGATTTCTTTGCCAAGAAGCTCTCCCAAACCCTTTTATACTCTATTTTGCCATGTGGCCTCATCGACGAGTAAACAGGATTCGTCGACGTGTCACAGAAGGAACCTCGTCCACGAGGAGATTCATTCGTCGACGAGTCTTAGAATATGAAATTTTCTCATTTAGGATCTTCTCGTCGACGAGGAACTAAACTTCGTCGATGATCTTTGGTAGAACACTCATTGACGAGGACGTGAAACTTGTCGATGAGGTCTACTATTCCCTTCTTCCAAAATTTTCCATTTTCCCCTTTACTCCTTATTTATCTATTCCATCTATCATTTTCCTAATTACTTAATCATTAAAATTTTTGGGTCGTTACATTCTCCCCTCCTTAGAAAATTTCGTACTCAAAATTTCACTAATCATTCATTTTCACATTTCTACCATAGTTAATATATTCCATACAGTTTAGTATACATCACCAAATAGTTTTGCATCATCTATAATATAATCATCATATAAACTTTAAATTCATCCATAATTAAATTAAATCATAATTATCTTAATCATAAACCCATACCTGCACCCCTGACATTATCTGGCTCAGGCTGGATCAACGAGTAAACTCGTGCTGGACAACCTCCCTTAAGTGGTACTTGCTTCTTTCCTGATTCTGACTCGGTGCAGGTGTATTCGGCAACAGCACATGACAGTTTTGCATGATATGCCCCGGCTTACCGCACCTGAAATAGTTAGGAGTCCAAAACCAGCATTCACCCCTATGCCACTTATTACATGTCTGGCATACGGGGTAAGACTGACTATCCTGATTACCGGAATAACCCCAATCTCCTGCCTCCTACCTCGGGCCACCTGCTTCTTTCCCTCTCCTTCTTGATCCTTGACTGACCTTGGCCTCAAAAATAGATGGTGCAAGCCTCTTCTTTTGCTCTGACGGCTCAGAACTACCCTGCAAGCTCTTTTCTAGTACTGAAACCTTATCCACCAAGTCCGAGAAGTTCTGGACCTAGAATCCCACTACCAGCTCAAAGATCTTTTGTCCGAGGCCTTTTTTTGAACATTTTAGCCTTTCTCATCTCATTTAGAATCATAAAAGGTGCAAAGCGAGATAACTCTGCAAATTTTGCAACATACTCTCCAACAGTCATATTTCCCTAGGTCAGATTGGTAAACTCCTCAACCTTTTCCTCTCTAGTGGACGAAGGAAAATAACTATCAAATAATAACTCCTTAAATCATTCCCAGCTCAGTGCCACTTTCACTACCCTCTATCCTTCTAGTAGCTTCATAGAAAGCCACCAACGTTTTGCATCTCAAGTCATCTTAAATGCAGTAAAACGGACCTTCTATTCAATCGCGTAGCCAAGTACTTCCATTATTTCTACAATTTTTAGAACCCAGTTCTCTGTAATCACTAGATCAGGCCCTCCCTCAAAAGTTGGAGGGTTCAACCTCATAAACTCTTTGATGCTATTGGCCTGATCAACAACTGGACAGTTCGGCTCTCTAGGCTCCTTCCTCATTTCTGCTTTAACCTGATAGGCTATACCCCGCAACGTCGTGGAGGTATCAATTTCCTTTTCACTGGAAGTCACTGAATCACGCCTTCCTTCTCCCTCCACATCCTCATCTTTTAGGATCCATCCTAAAAATAGGACAAGAAAGAGATAAGAATTCCATTATCATAACTCCAATATACACCCAAGTTCTCCATATAAGGACGAGTCTCACAGCTCATAAACGAAATCATCTAAAATTTATCGTAGCTTTTCTGAGGCCTTCAACAGGTTCAGAAAATTCACAGGAAATCGTCGACGTATTTCCGCCTCTAAACTAGAAAACAAAATCCTATACATCTAAACACCTAACCTATCCATCTAGTATCCTTATCCTAACTAATTCATATACTTTAGTATAAATCATTCCTAAGTCTACAGAATCCCAAAACCTATTACTCTGATACCAAACTGTAATGCCCCGAACTCGAAAACTCGATCCAGTGCATTATACCAGATTAACTGTGCTTTGTGGCGCCCCGAACCCTCCTTGTGGGACCCGGGTGCCACGTCATTCATTTTCCTATACCTGTTATTCCATTAATATTTACGCAATGGAAAACATAACTACAATTCTTAATTAGTATAATACGAGAGTTTTCTACATCTATCTACATTCCAACATAAATCATACATCCACTTGTATCAACATTTTTACATAATTCCAAAAACATAAACCACAACTTTTAGTATTCACATTCATCCATTTCTTTGATGACTTAAAACAAAAAACATAAATTTATACAACCCAAAATATCATAAAGTTTATAACCTTTTTCTTCCTTTCTCTAACTAAAAAATGTTATAATAACCTCAAGCTCTCTAAGTTCAATCCCGTGGAGGTCCTAGAAAAGAATAATTTGTATTCAGGTCAGACACATCTCAGTAAGGGAAGAAACAATATATTAAATCAGCATGTGGCCAACATGAGATTATAATCAACATAATATTTAACATTTGCAAATCTTTAACATAATTTATGAAATCATTTTTTGAACCTAATCAATCACATGCAACATATTTTACCCACTAGATTTCCTAAGGATTCGGGTGTTTACCCGCCCATACAAGTAGCACCCCTCTACTCTAATACTTTAGGCAACCAATGGTCACAACTGAAGTATATCAGGGAACTTGCTAAGTTCATACAAAGGTTTACAAGTGAAGGCTCCAGAGAGTAAGGAAATTTACCCGCACATACAAGTAATTTCCTTCTGTCCTAATACATTATGCAACCTACTGCTACATCTGATACCTACTAGGGCACTCGCCTTTCTCAGCAAGCCCTCGGGCGAAGAGTTTGTCCTGCCCATATAAATACATATCATACTAGCTTGAATACTAATATTGCAATGTAGAATCCATTCTTACTTGGTATCTGTTATCTCTGTATATACATCTTTTCATGTTCTCAATAGTTTATATTATGAAATTCACTTTCATAGTTCACATCGCATAATTCTTATGTAAAGTCCACCTTGTGTGGATCTCATGTAAATTCCATCCTATGTGAATCTCATGTAAAGTCCAACCTACGTGGATCTCATGTAAAGTCCATCCTATGTGGATCTCATGTAAAGTCCAACCTACGTGGATCTCATGTAAAGTTCATATTGCATGGATCTCATGTAAAGTCCAACCTACGTGGATCTCATATAAAGTCCAACCTATGTGATCTCATGTAAAGTCATACCTACGTGGATCTCACGTAATAGTTCACATTACGTGGATCTCGTATAAAGTCCACCATATGCGGATCTCATGTCATATCAAACAATACACATGCAAGACATATTTCTTATCACACTTCAGCATTCCCAACATGTCATAAATGTACATTTCATAATTCAACACATTATTTCCATTTTACTCATGCCACACAATTTAGCAATATATTTCAAATATGTTTTATAAAATAAGCCAACTCTTATTTATTATTCTTATACTAAAATTATACCTTTAATTTCTTACGTAATTATCCTGAAAGATCTTCCACTTTCATCTGTCCATTTTCACATATACATATCTAATAATACAGCCCTAGACTTATAAATCATAATTTAAACGGTTGACATTTTTAACCCATAAGCAAACATATACATATATATATATATATAAATTATCCACTTTTTTACCTATTTAAATCATAAAATCCTAGTTTAATATATATTTTCCCCCTTACAGGCTTTCTTGAACTACGCCAATAGGATTCCCCAAAAGATCTTGCGACGCTCACTCGAACCTGGGTTCAAAAGCCCTAGTTTAATTAAATAAACCCCAAATAAAATTTTTCTGCATTTTCTCAACCGATAAACCTCAAATAAATCTTTAAAACCCCAAAACCAAGAATCTTAACCCTTACCTCAACTTTGGAGCGTAACCTGAAAGGCTCAGTTTAGAAAACTGCTCCGCTGGATGTGTAGAGAATCTTCCCTAGAACACCGTAGCGGTCTCTGATCGTCATTCGACCTGAAACTGGGCCAGAAAGTTAGAGAGAAGGCATAGGGACGTTTTGTAGAGATAAATTCGAAGGAAAATATGATTTCTTCGCCAAGAAGCTTTCCCAAACCCTTTTATACTTGATTTTGCCACGTGGCCTCATTGACGAGTAAATAGGATTCGTCGATGAGTCACAGAAGGAACCTCGTCCATGAGGAGATTCATTCTTTGATGAGTCTTAAAATCTAAAATTTGCTCATTTGGGATCATCTCGTCAACGAGGAACTAAACTTCGTTGACGATCTTTGGTAGAACACTCGTCGACAAGGACGTGAAACTCGTCGACGAGGTCTGCTATTCCCTTTTTCCAAAATTTTCCCTTTTCCCCTTTATTCCTCATTTATCTATTCCATCTATCATTTTCCTAATTACTTAATCATTAAATTTTTTGGGTCGTTACATTCTCCGTTCTTTAGAAAATTTCGTGCTCGAAATTTTGCTAATCATCCATTTTCACATTTCTGCCATAGTTAACTTAATATATTCCATACAGTTCAGTATACATCACCAAATATTTTTGCATCATCTATAATATAATCCTAATTTAAAATTTCAATTCATCCATAATTGAATTAAATCATAATTATCTTAATCATAAACCCATACCTTGCACCCCTGGCATTGTCTGGCTCAGGTTGCATCAATGAGTAAACTCGTGCTGGACCACCTCTACCAAGTGGTACTTGCTGCTTTCCTTGATTCTGACTCGGTGCAAGTGTATTCGGCAACATCACATGGAAGTTCCGCATGATATGCCCCGACTTACTGCACCTAAAATAGTTAGGAGTCCAAAACTAGCATTTACCCCTATGCCTCTTATTACATGTCTAGCATATGGGGTAAGACTGACTATCCTGATTATCGAAATAACCCCAATCTCTTGCCTCCTGCCTTGGGCCACCTGCTTCTTTCCTTTTCCTTTTTGATCCCTAACTGACCTCAGCCTGAAAACTAGATGGTGCAGGCCTCTTCTTTTGCTCTAATGTCCCCAAACTACCCTACAAGGTCTTTTCTAGTACTAAAGCCTTATTAATTCACCAAGTCTGAGAAGTTCTGGACTTGGAATCCCACTACCAAGTCAAAGATCTTCTGTTCAAGGCCTTTTTTCGAAACATTATGGCCTTTCTCACCTCATTTGGAATCATAAAAGGTGCAAAGCGAGATAACTCCACAAATTTTGCCGCATACTTTCCAATAGTCATATTTCCCTAGGTCAGATTGGTAAACTCCTAAACCTTTTCCTCTCTAGTGGACGAAGGAAAATACCTATCAAAGAATAACTCCTTAAATCGTTCCTAGGTTAGCACCACTTTCACTACCCTCTGTCCCTCT
This sequence comes from Malania oleifera, assembly GCF_029873635.1. NCBI lineage: Eukaryota > Viridiplantae > Streptophyta > Magnoliopsida > Santalales > Ximeniaceae > Malania > Malania oleifera. Next base: position 85,394,460 of record NC_080422.1, on the reverse strand, counting down.
AGCAGCTTCATAGAAAGCCACTAGCGTTTCACGTCTCCAATCATCTCAAACGCGGTAAAGCGGACCTTCTGTTCATCCTTGTAGCCAAGTACTTCCATTATTTCTTCAATTTCCTCAACCCAGTTCTCTGCAGTCACTGGATTAGGTCCTCCCTCAAAATTCGGAGGGCTTAACCTCATAAACTCTTTGATGCTACTGCCCTGATCTACAACTAGACAGTTCAGCTCTCTAGGCTCCTTCCTCATTTCTTCCCTGACCTGACAGGCTCTACCCCGCAACATCATGGAGGTATCTATTTTCTCTTCACTGAATCATGCCTTCCTTCTGCCTCTACGTCCTCATCTCTAGGATCCATCCTAAACATAGGACAGGAAAGAAATAAGAATTCCATTACCATAACTCCAACAACACAATCATATAATTTAAATCCAATATACATCCAAGTTCTTCATATAAGGACCAGCCACACAGCTCAGAAACGAAATCATCTAAGGTTTACCATGGCATTTTTGAGACTATCAACTGCTTCAGAAAATTCATGGGAAATCGTCGACATATTTTCGCCTCTAAACTGAAAAATAAAATCTTATACTTCCCGACACCTAACCTATCCATCTAGTAACCTTATCCTAACTAATTCTTATACTCTGGTATAAATCATTCCTAAGTCTACAGAATCCCAAAACCTATTGTTCTGATACCAAACTATAACGCCCCAAACCTGAAAACCCAGTCCAATGTGTTATATCTGATGAACTGTGCTTCATGGCGCCCCGAACCCTCCTTGTGGGACCTAAGTGCCACGTTAGTCATTTTCCTGTACCTGTTATTCCATTAATATTTATGCAGCGAAAAACAAATCTTTAGTTCTCAATGAGTATAATACTAGAGTTTTCTAAATCTATCTACATTCCAACATAAATCATGCATCCACCTGTATCCACATATATACATAACTCCAAAAACATAAACCACAACTTCCAGTATTCACATTCATACATTTCTCAGATGACTTAAAACATAAAACATAACTTTATACAACCCAAAATATCATCAAGTTTATATCCTTTTTCTTCCTTTCTCTAACTCAAAAATGCTATAATAACCTTGAGCTCTCTAAGCTCGATCCCATGGAGGTCCTGAAAAACAATAATTTGTATTCGGGTGAGACACATTTCAGTAAAAGAAGAAACAATATATTAAATCAGTGTGTGGCCAACATGAGATTATAATCAACATACTATCCAACATTTTTAGATCTTTAATATAATTTCTGAAATCATTTTCTAAACCCAATTAATAACATGCAAGATATTTAACCACTAGATTTCTTAAGGATTGGGGTGCTTATCCACCCATACAAGTAGCACTCCTCTACTTTAATACTTTAGGCAACCAATGGTTCCAACTAAAGCATATTAGGGAACTTACCTTACTCAGTAAGCCCTCGGGTAAAAAAGTAATCTCGTATTCATATAGTTATTACAACGGTTTACTAGTGAAGGTTCCGGAGAATAATGAAATTTACCCGCTCATACAAGTAATTTCCTTCTGTCCTAATACGTTATGCAGCCTACTGCTACATCTGATACCTGCTAGGGCACTCGCCTTTCTTAGCAAGCCCTTGGGCAAAGAGTTTGCCCCACCCATATAAATACATATCATACTAGCTTGAATACTGATATTGCAATATACAATTCATTCTTACTTTACTTGGTATCTGTTATCTCAGTATATACATATTTTCAAGTTCTCAATAGTTCATATTACGTAATTCACTTTCATAGTTCACATCACATAATTCTAATGTAAAGGCCACCTTGTGTAGATCTTATGTAAATTCCATCCTATATGGATCTCATGTAAAGTCCATCCTGTGTGGATCTCATGTAATGTCCATCTTGTGTGGATCTCATGTAAAGTCCAACCTATGTGGATCTCATGTAAAGTCCAAATTACATGAATCTCTTGTAAAGTCCAACCTATGTGTATCTCATATAAAGTCCAACCTACGTGGATCTCATGTAAAATCCATCCTACGTGGATCTTATGTAACAGTCCACATTATGTGTATCTCGTATAAAGTCCACCTTACGTGGATCTCATGTCATATCAAAAAATACACATGCAATACATATTTCTTATCACACTTCAGTATTCCCAACATCTCATAAATGTACATTTCATAATTCATCACATAATTTCCATTTTACTCATGCCACACAATTTAGCAATATATTTCAAATATGTTTTGTAAAATAAGCCAGCCCTCATTTATTATTCTTATACTGAAATTATACCTTTAATTTCTTACTTAATTATCCTGAAAGATCTTCCACTTTCATCTGTCCATTTTCACATACACATATCTAATAATACAGCCCTAGACTCAAAAATCATAATTTAAACGGTTGCCATTTTTAACCCATAAGCAAACATATACATATACGTAAATTATCCATTTTTTTTTATCTATTTAAATCATAAAATCCTAGTTTATTATATATATCCCCCTTTGCCTACTTTCTTGAACTATGCCAACAGGAATCCCCAAAAAATGTCTGTGATGCTCACCCGAATCCTAATTCAAAAACCGTAGTTTAATAAAATAAATCTCAAATAAACTATTATTTCTGCATTTTCTCAGCCAATAAACCTCAAATAAATCTTGAAAACCCCAAGACCAAAAATCTTAACCCTTACCTCAACTTTGGAGGGTTTTCCCGAAAAGCGCAGTTTAGAAAACTATTTCGCTAGATGTGTAGAAAATCTTCCCTAGAACACTGTAGCGGTCTCCGATTGTTAATTCGGGCTGAAATTGGGCCGAAAAATTAAAGAGAAGGCAAAGGGACGTTTTAGAGAGAGAAATTCGGAGGAAAATATGATTTCTTCGCCAAGAAGCTTCCCCAAACCCTTTTATACTCGATTTTGCCACGTGGCCTCGTTGACGAGTAAACAGGATTCGTCGACGAGTCACAAATGGAGCCTCGTCCTCAAGGAGATTTATTCGTCGATGAGTCTTAAAATTTGAAATTTGCTCATTTAGGATCTTTTCGCCAACAAGGAACTGAACTTCGTCGACGATCTTTGGTAGAACACTCGTTGACGAGGACATGAAACTCGTCGATGAGGTCTTTTGTTCGCTTCTTCCAAAATTTTCCCTTTTCCCCTTTATTCCTTATTTATCTTTTTCATCTATCATTTTCCTAATTACTTAATCCTTAAAATTTTTCATGTCGTTACATTCGAACTCTGATAAAGTATTTGAGGTTAAATTTTCTTCCACAGCATGTTTTAAAATTGATTTATGGACAAGGACACCAATGACCCCTTTTTGGGTTTAGGTCGTTATAATTATGGTATTAGAGATTATTATAGGATTTTATTTATTGAAAATTAGAAATCTGGGCCCCACCGAGTTTGGGGCGTTACCCTTACCTCCTCTTACAGTACTCTTTTATAGTGCTACAGGCATGCCCTCCTTTAGTTTTGTATTTATGGGCGCATTATTATTTTAATAAGGGGTGATAGATAATTTAAGGTTATTTATGTTGGAGTGTTAATGGTGGGTTCTTAATAGTAACCCATCATGAATGTGCCTATTAATTTTGGGTATATCAATTACCTCCCTCCCCTTTTACTCTTGATTTTTGGAAAAAAGTTTCTTTTATTTGAGAGCGTTTTGAATCATTTACCTTGTGCATATTGTTTTGGCCCCATCCAAGCCAAAAAAGGTGATCATGGGGGTTTTAGCTAACTCCAAGTCGCTTTCATAGCGCCTTGGCTTAATTTGAGCCTACATATATGTTGTAAGGCAATTTTAAATCAAGTAATTGTACCTTTTTTCAAGGCAACTTTTGTTGGATAATCTTATCTTAGCAGCCTTCGACAGCGCAACTTTTATAAAGCTACTTCTCTATATAGGTAAACTCCTTGCTATGCAGGTGTTATTACCTGTTATACAGGTCTTGCAGAGGGCTACCTTATGAGTTGAGATCAACCTTGGGTTGCCATGTGAGTTGTGCTCATCAAGTGCACAAGGTTTTTGGGCCTCATGAGTGGTGCTCATTAGATGGGCCATTCCTGCTGAGCTTTTACACACTCTTGGGTTACCTCAAGAGCTGTGCTCATCAAGTGTGCTTGTTCTTCGGGCATCATAAGCGGTATTCATTAGTTTGGACTTATTTGGTGAGTCGTGCTAACTCTCAAGTTGCCTCATCAGTAGTGCTCATTGGCTGGGCATTTCTTTGGGCCTCATGAACAATGCTCATCAGTGGGGCCTTATCTGGTGTGTCATTCTCACTCTCAAGTTGCCCAATGAGTAGTACTCATCGATTGAGCATGTATTTGGGCCTCATGAGTGGTACTCATTAGTTGGGCCTTATCTAGTGAACTGTGCTCACTTTGAAATTTCCTCACAAGCAATGCTAATCGGTTGGGCATGTCTTCAGGTCTTATAAGTGGTGCTCATCAGTTAGACCTTATTTGGTGAGTCGTTCTCACTCTTAAGTTGCCTCATGAGCAGTTCTCATCGGTTGGGTATATCTTCAGGCCTCACAAGTGGTGCTTATCAGTTGGGTCTTTTCTAGTGAGTTGTGTCACTTTCAAGTTGCCTGATGAGCAGTGCTCATCAGTTGGGCATGTCTTCGAGCCTAGTGAGTGGTTCTCGTTAGTTGGGCCTTATTTGGTGAGTTGTTCTCACTCTCAAGTTGTCTCATGAGTTGTGCTCATCAGTCAGGCATGTCTTTGGGCCTCATGAGTAGTGCTCACCAGTTGGTCCTTATCTGGTGAGTTGTGCTCACTCTCAATTTGACTAATGAGCAGTGCTAATCGGTTAGGTATGTCTTCAAGCCTCATGAGCAATGGTAATCAATTGGGCCTTATTTGGCGAGTCATGCTCACTCTTAAGTTGCCTTATGAGTAGTGCGCATTGATTGGGTATGTCTTCGGGCCTCATTAGTGGTGCTTATCAGTTTGGATTTCGCTGGTGAACCGTGCTCATTCTCAAGTTGCCTTATGAGTAATGCTCATCAATTAGGCATGTTTTATTTATCTTTCTCTTTGCATTTATCATTGTCTTTATCCATCAACAAGATGATATATGGCTTGTTACCTAATATTTCTATTTGGCACATAGACTGAGTAGCTTGCAAAAAAATATCTGAATCCCATGAATGAAAAAAGTTAAATTCAAGAGAAAATTATGAGGACTCTTCCTTTTATTGGGATTTCTATTAACCGCAGCCATAAGGCTATGATGTATGTCAGACTCCATTGCTTGTTACAAAGTTTCATTCATATGGCGGATTGTGGTAGCAACAACATTGTCAAAACTAGAAAAGGGGCCACTTGTTGGCAAAGAAAGTAGCAAAGATAGTCTTCCAACATCAAGAAACTAACAGCAACAGAATGATTTCTAATGAGAGCAAAATAAGGCTGCATAATAGCATGCATGATTTTTTATGGAAGCTGATATTTTATGCAACCATAAGCAATCTCAATAAGTCTCTTCTGCTCCTATATTCCTTGACAAAGATCCTAATGAGCACTTGTTTTTCTTATTGTATTGCACGGACCAGGATCATACTATGAAAGTAGTTCCAATGCTAGTTTTATTAGTCCATTCTCAAAGGCAACATCTCTTGCCATTTTATCTAATTGACAAAAAAAGGAAATAACATTGGATCTGTATTTACCGTCATTCTCCATTTCAAACTTGGCATCGTCAAGGAGTGCAATCCAACATTAGAGGGTCGCACTACCAACATGAAATCCTAAACCAAAATTTAAGCAAGACAATTTCTAATTTCAGTTTTGTTGGCAACCTATAGTGAGTGGTTTTTTAAGGAATCCAATGTCATCTAATAAGAATCATTCCTTAGCTTCAAAGATTCACCAATACTAAGTGACATCCCTCCCAACCAACACAATTATGCACTTGGGTTTTCATATTTATTGATTTGTAAACATAGAATATAGTGGAGAAATCACTTTGTTTTTGTTGCTAAGTGCAACATCAACGGCAGGCTTGACATCAATGCTACCTAAATCCTGCATTTCCTTGGACAATGTTGGAGGGAAAAAATGACAATGAAATTGTTTCTACCGCTCATTGATGATGGTTCCCAAATCCCAATGGCATTTAGTTCATAATAATCCAACTTTACCATCCCAATTCATGATCTTCTATGCTCCAAATCTCCATAAGTTGATGAAAAGAGATTAGGAAACCATCTTCAAATGTGATCTCTATTGGCCTTTACTTAGTTAATAATTCCATCACTATTACCCCAAAGCTAGATGCATCTACTTTCATCAAAACGTTCCTCGTATATGCAAACTCTAAGGGTAGATAGCCTATGGTGCCTTCAAATGCATATGAGGAAAGACTTCTTTTGTCTTGCAGATGAACACCCAACACTCAAGCCCTTCTAAAATCACTTACATGGGCTTTCCAAGCTCCATCAAGAAGAATGTTAGAAGGTTTCAAGTCACAATGAACAATTGGGAAATCATAGCCCAAATGCACGCAGTCCAAGGAACTTGTGACAGAAATAAAAAACCTTGAGCCTGCCCTTGCAAAAAATACTAGAATTGTTTGTACCAATAACATTTCCCCCTTTGAATGAATTGAAAGCAACTTCTAATTCCTTTTGGTCTAAACCTCTTGAGGGCTTGTGTCAAAGTCTACTTTGCTTATGCGTTCTTTGCTCCTTTTATTTTTTGCATCTTGATTTGCTCATTGAGAGAAACTAGAAATATAGTAACCATAATCATCAAAACTAATCCAAGGGCTTTATTACTATTTTCTAGGAAACACTATGTGAAGTAGTTTGTTAGGTGGTTTTTCTATAGAAATCAAGAAATTCAGCTCCACAAAGGGCAATTGTTGATGCACATAAGCCACAGTTTATAATATATTTCATTGTGTTTGATCACATAAAATAACATGTCATCCTTCTCAATTGAATTCTTATTGCCATGGAAAATAAGCAGGTAAACAACCCAGAGAATTATATATGTTGGATCTTTCTCAAGAACTTGTGATAGCATGTCCAAAGCTTTGTTTAAGTTGATTCACTTTTGCAATTTTGACTTTGAAAATGCAATGACTACCTATTCTAACTCGCTTGGACCTTAATGTGACCATCATTCCCAAGAAAAAATGGATTATCTGATGGAAAACTCCTTTGGAGAGAATTTGAACTGTCAAGGAAGCACTGAAACACTTTACCAGCAACGCCCAAGACTCCAGACTAGGACAGATTTATATGCATGCATCGGCTTGCAAACTATCCAGGGGAACTAAATAAGTTACAGAAGCCAAAACAACATAATAATTTAGACAATTTGGAAATTTTGTTGCACCATTTAATTTTATTTGATATGATAATGATCCAGCTCATGTATTCATTCCAAACCAAATATAGGTTATACCTTGTGCTGGATTTCATAAATAGAGGTCTCCTATTTTTTCAGCTCTATCACCATGGCCTTTTCAAAGAGGATCTGGCACGTATATGTGCTGCTGAAATTTTTTTTTTTTTTTTAAGAAGGGTGACACCTCCATTTATTTATTGATAACCCCTTACTTTTTGCGGAGGAATACCGTGATTAGAAGACAATCAATGAGAGATAACAAAAGACAACACGTTAAAAACCTCCCAAAGAACAACACCAACATCCAGTCAAAAATAGGGTTACAAGTCCAAATAAAACAAAACAAAACATGACCTACAAAACAAACCTCACGCAACAAAACAAAACAAAAGATAAACATCATAAAACATAAGCTAAAACCAAAAGGAAATTAGCTAAACATACCTCATATAAGCCGTACTCATTTTCTCCAATTTATACAAACCATTACTAATTCTAGGGAGTTGACTACTATTTGTAAACAAACTATTCCTCCCATAGCATCTTGTCGAGCCAAAGCATTTGCCACTTTGTTCGCTTCTCTATACCAATGATTTATCGAAAAATCTACTCTCTCTAATAAACCAATAAGTTGCTCCCAAAAATCTCACAAATACCACAAGGAGCACTTCCTGACTTTTATCCAATTAACTATAATATTCAAATCACATTCAATATCGATACAGGTATGACCCAAATGTTTGTAAATCTTTATTCCCTCAAACACAATTTTCAATTCAGTTTCATTATTTGAACAAGAACCAAAATATTTTGAAAAACCAATCACAAAAGAACCTGTATGGTCTCTAAGGATGCCACCACCACCCGCCAGCCCTTGGTTCCCCAGCCTGCTCCCATCAAAATTTAGTTTCAACGTCCCTTACCTCGGTTTTAGCTTTCTCACACTTTTCATAGTTTTAATTTTTTTATTCACAATTTGCACTTCCAGATTCTGCAATACCCGAAAATCAGTATTCTTTAATTGAACCATTTATGTCATGTTCCTACTCAAAATCCCCACCCAATACTTAATGGAGAGCCGCACATCAATACTACTCTCTAATTTTCCTCCCATTCTAATCACACATCTCCTTCTCCACAGCCTACAAACTACTAAACAAGGAATCAAACCCATCAATAAACCCAGTTGAGAGAACCTGGAAGCCCTATTAAACCACATATGTGCTGCTGAGATTGTTTCTTCTATCTCTTACCTTCATGCAAATAGTGTAATGCATAGGGATCTTAACCTTTTGACTGTAAAGTAGTTCAAGGCTACACGAAATAACCAATAGGTTGAATAAGATAATGTCTAATCCCATGGGAAAATCCTGCACAGTGCACACATAGCCTATATCCATCTGCTTCTCCATCTGCTTCTTATTGCTTCCTTGGGAACACGCTTTATATTTCTAGAAATGTCTTGAAATATGCCAGTACTCCACGAACCAAACGCTCCTTGATTCACTTGATATGCAAGATTACTGCCCGCAAAACAAAATGCATATTTTTGCCTTTTGGGTGCAATCGCTTGTCATATATAAAACTGATAAAGAAAATGTTCTTAATTGAAATTTAGAAAAAAGTGCTAGCTGTGCACCATTGGGCTCAACTTTGTTATCACCAGCATCATCAGGAGTTAAAAAGAAACTACATCGGCTAGATAATGTATAATTTGGTTTCCTCAGCAGCAACAGAAACTGGTAAGACATAAAGAGGCAATGCACCAAAAATAAGTGAATAAACTTTACTCAGCATGTATAATGGTATCCCATGTAGTGAAAGCAAGACTGCACTATTTCTTTCTATGTACTAGTCAAAACGTAGGCAAACTGATCAAATTCCCCTGCTCAAAATCATCTAGTAGGAAGGAACCATGATAATAATAATCCTTTGATTCACAACTTGATAAATATGACTGATGCAAAAGACCCATTTTTGCATCAGTATGGCAGTTTTTCTTAAGAGTACCTCAACTGCTACTGCCATGGAATATAAGATGAATATATTCCAAACACCAATTGCAACCCAGTATCTACCCATGGTGTTAACATTTCTAAAGAAGAGTTAAAAGTCTCTAAGGTTTTGGTTCCTACATTGAGCACCAATTTAGAACCTTTTGTAGATACCCAAAACTCCCTTTTGGATGAAAACCCCACAAGTAATAATAATGTTAATGCTTCTAAAGAAGGGTTAAAAGTCTCGAAGGTTATGACTCCGACATTGAACATTAATTTGGAACCATTTGCAAATACCTAAAACTCCCTTTGGGATGAAACTTTTTTTTTTTTTTTTTTAAGAATGAAACTGCATCTGATCAACTTGTCAAGGGCTAAGAAAATGCCAGAGACTAGTGGTCTTGTTGGACTACTATGGTCAATGGTGAACAAGGAAGTAATGCATCATTGACCACCAAAATTGCAGGCACATTTCCTAGTCCAGAGCAACAGTCTTGTGGTGACAAGACTCTGACTAATCTACTTTGTGCGCCATCCAGTGTCCTAGTCTCTGATGATCCGTCTGGGTTGCAACCTATTGTAAGTCAAAAAGACATGAGCATCCAACAACCTATAATAATATGCTCTAGAGGTCTACATCCTCCAATTTATGATGATGTTGATCTGAGCTCAAACTTGCAGAAGAGTTTAACCCCCCAATTGTTGAAGAATCTAGGAAAAAGATACTGCTCATATGAAGGAGGTATCTATCCTCAATGCTTACTGTGAGATGAACCTGGTCTAAAGATTGAATTTATGGGTCCCGGTGGATCTGCCTGTGAAAATTGAAGACTAAAAGATGTTTTCTTGGCCCAAACAATGCCTCTTGATAGATGTAGTAAGAAGAATCAGGTTGAGTCGGTGGTCTCTGTGGAAGATATGAATTGATAATATGGTTCCTGGCAATAGATTGTTCACAATAGTTGTCCCATATGTAACAAATGCAAATGGTGAAATTCTATCCCCTAGTTTACCAGAGCCAGAAAGCATTATTCTAAAGTTTGAGGAAGCTAAATTTGATGATAGAGATAAGGAAGAATATATCAGTGATGCAATGATGGCAGAAATAGAAGCTGGCATCTATGGTTTACAGATGCTGATGTACAGATTATCAAGAATGCTGATCTTGAAGAACTACGGGAGTTGGGATCTTGTACATATGTTCCTTATTAGTCTGCTAAAACCCAAATCAATCTGGAATAGATGGGTTCTTCAAATTTTGAAGTGAACAGATAGTTGATGGAATATTAATCCTAGTGAAAAATACATCTTTAAAGTAACTAGCTTCTTACAATGAACTAGCTTAGATGTAAATTTGTCGATGAGCTTATTCTCAGATAATCAAAGAAACTCCAAAGATAAGAGATTGGCCAAAATTTTAATGCCAATAGAGATTGTGCCACTGAGTTTATTAACATTGGCATCATGCTTTCTCAAGGATGTGTAGTTGCAAATGCTTTCAAGAATGCTTCCATAGTTTTGTAAGTAGTGCCATCATTCATTGCTCCTATACATTTCTTTGTGGTGAAGATGTCAATAGGAAACCGCAATGCTCAAGTTTCTTTTACTGCCTCTAAGCCTTTGGCATTAAGACCATTGGGAACACAAGTACGGGCCTTTAAAGAAGGAATAAAAATGCATCCAAAAGAACCAATTTGTGCAAGGCAAGCTGGAAAACAAGTTGGGTCTTTATGGATAATTTCACTTATAATGGTAGTAATTGGGAAATAAATATAACCTCCCCTGGAAAGCCAAAAATTTACTTGGAAGCACTTTCAACAATGAAATGTCTGTCGAAGTAGAATGAATTGATTGGGACGATTGGTCTCCCACAATGGATTCTAATTTGGAGTTAAGTGGCCTGGCCATGGTCAAAGATGGAAAACCTCCCAGGTTCCCATAGATGGCGCCAACTGTTGCTACTGAAAAATGAATAGATTTCGTGGATCAACCTCGACTGCAGCCACCTAAAAGGAATCAAACAAAAATGACTTGGAGGACCCATGGTGTATTTCGAGAGATCACTTCGATGTCTAAGTTAGGAACTGTGGGAGGTTTAGATTGCAAAAGTAAGAGAGAAGTGGATGAGAATGAGATGCTTACCTCCTCTTAAAGTACCCTTTTATAGTGGTAAAGACATGCCCTCTTTTATTTTCGTATCTATTGGCACATTATTATGTACATGTGGGGTTATAGATAATTTAAGCTCATTTATGTTGGGGTGTTAATGGAGGTTTTGTAACTGTAACCCCTCATGAATGTGCCTATAAATTTTGTATATATCAAACTAAAAGGAATACACTCCATTAGCGATATCAAAGTCCTAAGAAGAATTCTTTCTGAACTCACAAAAAGAGAAGCAAATTAGTTAGTGCATGAATTGGAAAACTTTACTTTCAAGTGTGATTACAAGAATATTTGGCTAGAAGTATTATCGACTTTGTTTTCTTTTATCCATGTGCCATTTTTTTTGCTTGTGTGAATGGATGGGGGCAACTAAGTTAAAACTGAAACAAGCAATAAATTAATAAAAAACAAAATGATGGAGGCAAAACTGTAGCCAAGTTGTGAAGGAAGAACCCAAGAGAGCCATATATTGAGAGGATCCATGAAATTTATATGGCCCAATATACAAAGAGAAGTTCAAATTGGCTAGAGAGCCTATAGTTCGATTGCCCTCTTTATATCTTACAAAACATTACCTCTTTCAATTGAAAAATAAACTATGTTGTATAATTTTCTCTAATGTTTAGAAAGATCTAACTAATGAATGATCCATTATAGGAAATTAAATGAATAAAACTAACAAAGTGGATATGAGAATTAAAACAAAATCAATATATACCAATATTATAGCAACCCATTAAGTTATGCACTGTCATTATTACACATGTCAGCATAGGGTTCCTCCCCTTCAATGAGAAACACCTTTTATATTAGGATCCCTTGGAGGATGCGCATCCCCCTATGTGGCTATTTGTTGTTTTTGTCCCACATTGGTAGAATACTTCCACATTAGTATAAAAGGTTGTTTTGAATTTTTTATATTATTTGTCTCACATTGGAAAGAAGTGTTTTTTAGACTTGAAGTTGAAGCTATATAAAGAGTTCAACTCTTCATTTGTAAAACACACCTCAAAGTTGTACTTTGTCAAAAAGTAGTGGATTGATCATCGGCGCCCGAGGACGTAGGTAATTCTATACTGAACCTCGTAAATTTCTTGTCTTGTTCTTTTTATTGCTTTATTATTAGTTTCTGCATTACTTTAATTTCTTATATATTCAATAGCAATAGTTGTAGTATTGGTGTTTGGCACAAGTGGGGTGCTCGACTCAACAATTGGTATTAGAGTTAGGTTGAATAGTGTTGATACGGAGGTGTTCCTCTGTTAGGATCATTGATTCCACGTTTGATGCCTAAGAAAGACCTTGTCTAAGTGAGTGCTCAGAGACCATTGCGGCTCAGTCGCTCCTTGGAGGTCGGCCTGGTCAAAGTGGAATTTCATAGGATAAAACAGAGTAGACACAGTTGGTAAGTACTATTCATCCTAGGCCTTTTGCTTTGTTGGTTGCTATTGAATATATAGAAGATGGCAGAAACTAGTGCAGCAGTAGAAGAAACTCTGTCCACACGAACTCCAACCTCTTCGGCTTCGGCATCATCATCAAAGACGATAGCTAATGCTCGGTTTGAGGTGGAGAAATTTGATGGTACCAATAATTTTGGTATGTGGCAATGTGAGGTGATAGACATTTTGTATCAACAAGAACTAGATATTGCTTTGGATGATAAACCGGTAGACATGGGTGACAGAGATTGGGAAAAGATCAATCGTTAGGCATGTGGTATGATTCGTCAGTGTCTCGCCAAAAATCAGAAATATTGTGTTATGAGGGAGACATCTGCAAAGAAATTGTGGAAGACATTGGAAGATACATTTATGACCAAGAGTTTGGAAAATCGGCTCTTTTTGAAAAAGAAATTGTTTTGCTTCCAGTATCAACTAGGTATTTCGATTAATAACCACATAAATGCTTTCAATAAAATTTTGGCCGATTTGTTAAATTTGGATGAAAAGGTGAAAGATGAGGATAAAGGCATATTATTATTGAATTCTCTCCCTAATGAGTATGAACATTTGACTACCACTTTATTGTATGGGAAAGATAAAGTTACTTATGATGTTGTTTGTACTGCATTGATTAGTACTGAATACAGAAAGAAGGATCAGAGGGTCCATAAGGAAACAGTAGAAGCATTAACAATAAGGGGACGTTCTCAGAGTCGTATGCCTGGAAGGAAGAGTAAATCTTATGAGAGGAGTAAATCTCGTGGGAGACCTGCTAAAGATGAATGCGCCTTTTGTCGTGAGAGAGGGCATTGGAAGAAAGATTGCCTAAATTACAGCAGAATAATAAGGGTAAAGCACATTCTAATGCCAATATAGCCAATGATGATGGAAGTGAGTCAGATTTTTCTCTTGTTGGAACATCTTCGTCACATTATTTTGGTGAGTGGATTTTGGATTCTTGTTGTTCCTATCACATGTGTCCCAATAGAGAATGATTTTCTAATTTTGAAGAATTAGATGATGGAGTTGTTTTTATGGGAAATGATAATACTTGTAAAACAACTGGAATAGGATCAATACAGTTGAAATGTCAAAATGGAACTATTAAGACCTTGACTGATGTTAGGTATGTTCCAAACCTAAAGAAGAATCTGATTTCATTGGGTGCCTTAGAATCTGAAGGGTTTACTATCACTTTGAAAGATGGAACCTTTAAGATTAAATCAAGTGCACCGGTGGTGATGAAAGGAATAAGGAAAAATAACTTGTATTATTTACAAGGTAGTATAGTTATTGGCTCAGCAACTATTGTTTCTGAGAAAGATGTAGGTTCAGATACAACCAAGTTATGGCATATGCGATTAACACATGCAGGAGAAAAATCTTTGCAACAATTAGCTAAGTGAGGTTTGTTAAAAGGTGCAAAGGTGTGCAAACTTGAATTTTGTGAGCATTGCATTCTGTGAAAACAAATTAGAGTGAAATTTGGAACAGCAATCCACAAGACTGAAGGTATTTTAGACTACATCCATTCAGATGTATGAGGGCCCACAAAAACGGCTTCGTTGGGTGGTATGCATTATTTTGTCACTTTTGTTGATGATTTTTCTAGAAGAGTTTGGGTATATTCTATGAAGCATAAAAATGAAGTGTGTGATATGTTCCTTAAGTGGAAAAAATTAGTTGAAACTCAAACTGGCAAAAAGATTAAATGGCTCAGATCAGATAATGGTGGTGAATACACGAGTGACCCGTTTATGAAGGTATGTCAGGATGAAGGTATTGCTCGACACTTCACAGTTTGAAATACACCACAGCGGAATGGGGTGGCAGAGCGTATGAATCGGACTTTGCTAGAGAAAGTTCGATGTATGTTGTTTAATGCTGGGTTAGACAAAAGGTTTTGGGCTGAGGCTATTAAATATGCATGTCATCTCATCAATCGTCTACCATCATCTGCAATAGGGGGGAAAACACCTTATGAGGTATGGTCTGGAAAGCCTGCTAGTGATTATGATTCTTTACATGTATTTGGTACTACGACTTATTATCATGTTAAAGAATCTAAGTTGGATCCAAGAGCCAAGAAAGCAATATTCTTGGGGATAAGCGCAGGAGTTAAAGGATATCGTCTTTGGTGTCTAGAGATGAAAAAAATGATTTTAAGTAGAGATGTAACTTTTGGTGAACTTGCGATGATGAAGAAAACAATACGCAAGGAGTCACGAGTTGAAGAGAATACCAGTGGTACCCAACAACAGGTGGAGGTTGAGACAATTTTAGGAAACCCAGTGAGAAATGAGACTACACAAGGTAACTCTCCAGTTATGGTGGGGACTAGTGTACAAGAAGAGGAGATTTCAATTCGAGAATCTTCACAGCAACAAGAATCAATTGTTTCTCAAAGGCCAAGACGAGAAATTTGAAAACCTGCTCGGTATACTGATATGGTGGCTTATGCACTTCCAGTTGTGGATGATAATGTTCCTTACACTTTCAAAGAAGTAATGAGGAACTCTGAATCAGACAAGTGGAAAAAAGCAATGGATGAAGAAATGCAGTCTCTTCATCAGAATCAGACTTGGGAGCTAGCCCAGTTGCCCAAAGGTAAGAAAGCAATTGGTTGTAAATGGGTTAATGTAAAGAAAGAAGGATTTCCATATGCAAATAATGTTCGCTTCAAAGCTAGATTGGTCGCTAAGGGCTACGCACAGAAGGAAGACATTGATTATAATGAGGTATTTTCTCCAGTTGTTAAACATTCTTCTATTCGAATTTTGTTGGCTTTGGTAGCACAATTTGATCTTGAACTAGTTTAACTCGATGTAAAAACTGCATTTTTACATGGTGATTTGGAAGAGGAAATCTATATGACTTAGCTAGATGGATTTCAGGTTGCTGGAAAAGAAAATTGGGTATGTAAACTGGGTAAATCGTTGTATGGTTTAAAACAGTCTCCAAGACAGTGGTACAAACGATTTCATCAGTTTATGATGGGTCAGAAGTACATCAGAAATAAACATGATCATTGTGTTTATTTTCACAGACTACAAAATGGATCTTTTATATATTTACTCTTGTATGTTGATGATATGTTGATAGCTTCAAAGAATAGGGAAGAAATCAACAAGTTGAAAAGTCAATTAAATTAAGAGTTTGAGATGAAAGATCTTGGTGAAGCAAAGACGATACTTGGCATAGAGATTCGCAGAGACAAAATGAGAGGAAGAGTTAGTTTGTCTCAGAAACAGTATTTGAAGAAGGTAGTAAAGAGTTTTGGCATGTTTGAGCAGTTAAAACCAGTAAGCACTCCTCTTGCTCCTTATTTCAATCTTAGTGCTGCTTTATCTTCTAAATCAGATGAGGAACATAAGTATATGTCACAGGTTCCTTATGCAAGTGTTGTGGGTAGTCTGATGTATGCAATGGTTTGTACTAAACCTGATATTTCACAAGCTGTTAGTATGGTGAGCAAGTATATGCATGATCCGGGTAAAGGACATTGGCAAGCTATGAAATGGATTTTGAGATATATTATGAATACCATTGATGTTGGTATAGTATTTGAAAAAAAATAATACTAAAATTAGAAATAGCTTCCCAAGAGGGGGAGGGGGTGAATTGGCTTTTAAAACTTTCTTTTAACTTCTTTTAAAAATCCTTAACTTCTTTAAACACTTAACCAATTCTTTAACTTATTTCAATTCTTTAACTTATTTGTTTAATTTCACCAATCACACAACAACTTAATTAAACAACCAATCAATTAAACGCAATCTTCATTCAATTTATTTTCCAAGTATAAGTCAAACAACAAACAACCAAACCAAGATATAAATTATTCAGCACTTTGGTAATATAACAACTCAAGATGGTTGTTTGTTTATATTTGCCAAATTTGAACCAAGCCCTATAATGAATGAGAATTTATGCTTGCTGATGTAAAGCCCTGTATAGACGAATCAAATCACTCTTTCCAAATATTTAGAACTAAAATAAACTCTTGGTAAATTTATCTTTGGGATGTTAACCAAGTAACGTACTCCCGTAAGGTTTCCGCAAGATATGGTGTCACCAACGTACTCCCTTTCGGTTTTCGCAACTCAAATCAAAATTAAACCTTAAGTTTGTTTGATTTTCCAAATATATGTAGTTTATATGATTCCCAAATTTTAAACCATCCACACAATTTAAATATGTTGAAAATAAAGAGTAAGGGAAGGAGAGAATGAGACGGAGATTTTTACGAGGTTCAGCTTATACCCAGCCTACGTCCTTGCCTTTGGCAAACCACCAAAGGATTCACTAGCTCAGTTCTGTTGACGGGTGGAACAATACCGATTACAACACTCCTTGGTTAAGGCTAGAGCCCGCCTTCTCCAAACGATATTCCCTCGTTCGGTCACTCCTTACATAGGCTAGAGTCCGCCTCTCTAAGCAATATTTGCTTGCTTAGCCAACGATCCAAACGATCCTTGGAACGTCAAAGAACTATAAGAAACACAAGATAAGATTTTCATACAAGTATACTCTCTCAAAGAGCAAGTTAGTACAATTTCAGTACTATATACTTTGAATGTAAAATACCAATATGAAATACAATGAAGCTCAAGTGTAGAATTCACCAATATCCTTCTTAGAAGAGGATTGAAAGTAGGAATTCAAAGGAGGAATAATTAGCACTTCAGAATTTCTCAGCAAAATAGATTTGCAATAAGTGAGCAAGAGAGCTTTTGGAAGAATAAGAGTGCTTTCAGCTTTACAAGAAGATTTTTCAATTCTTGGATGTGTTTTGATTTGCAAAACCATGTATTCATAGGCTTTCAAACTTGTTTCCATGTTGCAAAAGTTTCCTTTGAGAGTTTCCCAAAATTATAGAAAGTTTGGAGCTCAAACGGCTATATTTTAAAATATTA
Organism: Malania oleifera; assembly: GCF_029873635.1. Classification (NCBI taxonomy): domain Eukaryota; kingdom Viridiplantae; phylum Streptophyta; class Magnoliopsida; order Santalales; family Ximeniaceae; genus Malania; species Malania oleifera. Next base: position 85,376,556 of record NC_080422.1, on the reverse strand, counting down.
GAATTTGAAAAATTTTCCCGTTGAACAGAGTTTAGTTGACTGAAGTGTCATAGTCAGTCAACTGAAGTTCCTTAAACCCTTTTAAAATAGAGCTGGATACAGGGTCAGTCATCTGAAGTAGGGTTCAGTTGACTGATGTCGCAAGTTCAGTTGACTGAAGTCACAAGTTCAGTCGACTGAACTCACTGCTGCAACTTTCTGCCTGTTTTGGAAATACTTCAGTCAGTTGAACTTATTCTTCAGTCGACCGAAGTCATCTGTTTAGTCACTAAAGTCCCTCCCGTGAACAGTGTTCAGTTGACTGACAGCAGTGACCCCATTTCAGATAACGTTTTCTGTATAACTCCAAATTAGGTGTTCTTGGTGTCCAATGAAAGCTAAGAGAAAATTCTAAAACTTTCATGTTTATCACTTTTTAAAATAATGAGGTTTAAATAGTGAAAAATGCACTTGAATACGGCTGTATAAAAATTGACAGCAAACAGAAAAACCCTTTTTGGTGCTTTTTATTCCAAAAATGATTCTAACCCTTTTAAAATAATTTTTGACTTTATAAAATTATTTTACAGATTATTTAAAAGATATTTAGGTTCAAGAAGTTAACCTAAGAGCTTCAAAATATTGCAAACGATATTTTAAACATTTAAAGTACTTACATGAAAACTTCTAAAACTTTTCTCATTCTTAAGTCTTCATGTTTTGTTTCTTTAAGCTTCCATCTTTTCTTCAAGCTTTCAAACTTTGAGCTTTATCACTTTGCCTTTATTTGGATCTTTTAGTATTCCTTGGCTTTCAACAACTCATTCATGTCTTCATATTCTTCAAGATTTAGTATATCATCTTTAAATCCATGCTTGGACTCTTTTAAGCTTCATTTGATCCTCTTGAGCACTTTGACCTTTGCTTTCTCATATATAAGCCCTGAAATATCATTACTCACATAAATACATTAAATTTCACTTGTTTGTTAGCATCAAAACAAGATAACAAGATTTTAAGCCTTGTAAGGCCAACAAATACTATTGATCAACGTGTTGTTGGACATGTGTTTCGGATTTTGCAGGTGATTTGGATAAACGTCGATCAACTACTGGATATATTTTTACATTTGCTATTGGTCCAGTGAGTTGGAGGTCTACCTTACAGTCTACCATTGTTTTGTCTACAACAGAAGCAGAGTACATGGCAGCTTCAGAGGCTGTTAAGGAAGCTATTTGATTGCAGGGTTTACTTGAAAATTTGGGAGTTGTTCAAAAGCACATGGTTGTATTCTGTGATAGCCAGAGTGCTATTCACTTGGCAAAGAACCAAGTCTACCATGCACGAACGAAGCACATAGACGTTCGGTTTCGTTTTATGCGGGATATTATTGATGGAGGCAAGATACTTCTTCAAAAGATTGCTACAACTGAAAATCCCGCAGATATGTTGACCAAGATTGTGACAACAATCAAGTTCAAACATTGTTTGGACTTGATCAATATCCTGCAAATTTGAGTATTTTTGGAAGACGCCGATGATGTAGAACTCCAGAAAATGTCGGTGACTGAAAAATTTGTTGAATTTATCGTCAAGGTGGAGATTTGTTGTTTTTGTCCCACATTGGTAGAATACTTCCACATTAGTATAAAAGGTTGTTTTGAATTTTTTATATTATTTGTCCCACATTGGAGAGAAGTGTTTTTTAGACTTGAAGTTGAAGTTATATATAGAGCTCAACTCTTCATTTGTAAAACACACCTCAAAGTTGTACTTTGTCAATAAGTAGTGGATTGATCATCGGTGCCCGAGGACATAGGTAATTCTATACCGAAACTCGTAAATTTCTTATCTTGTTCTTTTTATTGCTTTATTACTAGTTTCTGCATTACTTTAATTTCTTATATATTCAATAGCAATAGTTGTAGTATTGGTGTTTGGCACAAGTGGGGTGCCCGACTCAACAGTTATGCGGTGTGATACAATATCATATGACACTATTTTTAGTTTTTATACAGTGAATACACAAAGCAGCCCATCGTTTTCATTTAAAAAAAGCAACCCACCATATTGAATGAAAGAATATTTCCTAAAGTGATATCTAAATAAAATCTCTTACATAATCATTAACAAAATTGTACTATATATATCATACATATTATAAAAAATATAAAATAAAATTATATTCTCACATTTTCATGTGGATATAAGTCATACCATAAGAACTAGACTTGCATTATACAAAAGCTTTTGTATATATAAGATTTAATTATGGTGTTGACTTATATTATATATATTTTTTAATATTTTATTACATCATATCATAATTTCTTGAAGCTTCTATTAATATATATTTCTTAACATAAAAAATAAATTATATCATTCTATACAAAACATATAAAGCATATTTTAAATATATTATTCTGGGGGGGGGGGGGAGGGAGAATTGTACTATATCATACATATTATAAAAAATATAAAATAAAATTATATTCGCACGTGTTCATGTGAATACAAGTCATACCATAAGAACTGGACTTGCAATATACAAAAGCTTTTGTATATATAAGATTTTATTACGGTGTTGACTTATATTATATATGGTTTCTATATTTTATTACATCATATCATATTTTTTGAAGCTTCTTTTAGTATATATTTTTAACGTCAAAAATAAATTATATCATTCTATACAAAACATATAAAGCATATTTTAAATATATTATTTGGGGCAGGGGGGGGGGGAGGGAGGGGTAAACATATACATATGTTTATTAGTACTTTTAAAATTAAATATATTATTAATGAATAAGACATATTGGCGTAATAGGGACAACTGTCTAATGTTCGAGGTTTTGCAAGTGATTTAAGGTCTTTATTTTCAAACAGAATGTTGCTCTTTAACCTAACATGAGCTTTAACTATATATGCATACATCTCCGTCATCAAAGCAATATTGTTGATTTTTCATGCGGGAGGCATGCTAAGCTCCAAGTGGGAGGCACATTAAAAAAGTCTAATTTCCACATGCCTAAGTGGGTAAGAAGTTGGTTTACAATGCTTGTTAATACCATTATTATTAGTAGAAGTGTTTAATTTTTTAAAATTAAAACGGATGTTATAAAATGATATATATAAAATAATAATTTTTATTATATTGCACAAAGTGTTTGCTTTATGGGTTTGAAAAGTTTATGGTAATATTTTTTTATTGTATTATGTATGTTACAAAGAATAATAATATTTTTCATTGCTCCAAGTGGCGGCAATGTGATGGTAAAACTTGATATGGCTAAGGCTTATGACAGAGTGAATTGGATTTTTCTTCTCGAGGTTCTTAAGACTTTTGGTTTCTCGGAGAGGTTTTACAAGCTCATAAAAAATTGTGTGGAGTCCCCATGGTTTTCTATTTTAATGAACGGAACCTTTAAAGGGTTTTTTCAAATCTACGAGAAGCTTGCGGCAAGGGAATCCATGCTCTCCTTATTTATTCATCATAATGGAGGAGGTTTTGACAAAGTTTCTTAGGAAAAACTATGAGACTAGTCGGATTGGTCAATTTAATCATCTGATTGGGGTCCCATTGCTTTCGCATTTGTTATATGTGGATATTCATATTTTTTGTGAATGGTGGGAAGAGGTCTATTAGAAATTTAGTTTACGCTCTAGAAATGTATGAGAAGTGGTGGAGACAAAAAATTATTAAGACAAAGTCAGCGTTATCTCTTTCGAAATACATCACTCCTACTCAGAAGCGTGGTTTATTGAGAATCACGAGTTTCAAGGAAGGTAAATTCCCAGTTACATATTTGGGTGCGCCTTTGGTGTCTGGAAAATTGTCTTTCAGGATAGTGGAGCCTCTTGTGGAGAAGATTAGAAAGAAAATTGCAGGGTGGAAATCTAAGTTGCTATTGCAAGGTGGAAGATTGATTTTATTAAGACATGTGTTGTCTAGCATGCCTATTCATTTGATGCTTGTTATTAAGGTTTCGCAGGTCACATATTCTCGCATTAACTCTCTTCTTTCTAATTTTTTATGGGGAGAGGTGAAAGATAAAAAGAAGATTCATTGGCGCTCGTGGGGGAAAATTTTTAAACCTACCTCGGAAGGGGTTTTGGGCCTGAGAGATCTTAAGAAAGTTCAGAAATCTCTTATCATGAAATTTGCCTTTAGATTGCTCACCTCTAACAATCTATGGGCAAGTTTTTTCAGGGCTAAATATTGTAGAAAAGATAATTTATTAATAAAGAAGGGGAGATCAAATAGCTCTCGGTTCTGGAAATCAATTATCGCCACCATTCCAGAAGTTATGGACAATGTTAAAATTTTGGTGAGAGATGGGAACTCTTCTTTTTGGTTCGACAAGTGGCTATCATTAGGCCCGTTATCTGTGAGCACTGAGGATATTTTGAACAAGAAATTTTGTATTAAGTATTGCTGACTAAATAATAATTGGAACTCTGATTTAGTACTGTAATTGGTTGGTGCCAATAAAACAAAGGAAATTTTGCACCGGGTGTCGGTGGGTAAAAGTGGGCAGGATATTTTTGTCTGGATGCTTGCCCCTGACGGTAATTTTTCTACAAAAACGACTTGGGAGGTAGTGAGTAGTAGAAGTGATAATGTTGTGTGGAATGGCTGGTTTTGGCATTCTTTATTACCCAGAAGAATCTCAATGTGTTTATAGAGAGCCTAATTTAGATGTTTGACTGTAGATGATAGAATTTAGGCCAAAGGAATATCAGTGGCTTTGGCTTGTGATTGTTGCATTCAAAGAAGCCAAGAAAACATTGATAATATTCTTTTTTTAGGTGAGGTGGCTTAAGAGGTTTGGCGTCGGGCTAGTGTGGCGTTGGAGATTCCTTTCCAATAATCCCTTCGCTGGAAAAACAAAATGATAAATTGGTTCCATTATGCTCAAAAATCGTCTATTAAAGGTGTTTTAATCGAGCTGATTCCATGTTTGATTGCATGGTGCCTCTGGAATCGAAATATAAAGCGAGAATGGAAGGAGTTTATCAAAGTGCATATCAGATGCGGAGAAGTGTTCGATTTTGGATTAGTTTTATTGCTGAGAGTACCAATTCTTTTCAAAAATTGAAGAAGTCAGACATTAAGATTTTGAATGACTTTCAAATTAAGCATTAGGGAGTATACGACATGCCTGGAAAAATTATTTCGTCGGTTAAACCTCCAGTAGGGTGGATAAAACTTAATTGTGATGGGAGTTGTAGGGGCAATCTGGGTACTTCAGGAGGTGGAGGAATTATTCGGGATTGCCATGGCATGGTAAAAGCGATTTTTTTAAGTTATTTTGGCAATGGTACGAATAATAGTGCGAAATTAAAAGTAATCAGGGAAGGAATTCGTTTGTGCAAATGTTTGCATTATTTTAATGTGATTATTGAAAGTGATTCGCGAATTGTAGTTGATTAGCTTCGGAAAGGTAGATGTACTTTGTGGTATTTTGGGAATTTTGGGAGGAGCTCGTGGTGGAGCTAGAAGGAGTGAACGTCATGGTGATGCATCAATATACGGAAGGCAATAGTGCGATTGATATTCTTACTAAAGAAGGAGAAATGGGAAACAATGTAATCTATGAAGAACAACACCTTCTATCACATTATCTGAAAGGTATTCTTCAGATTGATAGGTGGGGTCTCGTTTCCGTTCGTCGTTAGTTCAACTCTAGAGTTTCGTTTGGTGTATTTTGTTTTAATTTTGGTTGTGTTTATATTTTTATCTTATTTGTTTGTTATGTTTAGTTTTGTTGTCCTAATTTGGTTGGTTGCTGGTGTTGGTTTTTGTTTTTTTTTTTTTGGGAGGATTTTTCTATACTCTCCCTTTTGTTTTATCTTGTAACCACGGTATTCCTCCGCCAAAAGTGAGGGTATATTAATAAATAAATGGAGGTGCCGCCCTATTTTAGTTTAAAAAAAAAAAGACTTTAACTTGATAGTCTTACTCATAATTTTTATTACATGATTTAGCTACATAAATGATATTAAAAATCATGATTTTTTTTTCTAAGTGATTATCACAAACAAGTATTATATGTACAACTTTTGATTGTTTTTCTTTTCCTAAAAAAAGAGTGGGATGGTAAGACTTACATTGTTGTAATAAACTAAATGAATTTTTTTTGAAAATGTAAATGAATCATTAGTCATGATGAATAGAAAAAGAATGAAATTACATTTCATAATTGTACCCTCTCAAATAGGAAAAAAATTCTTAAATCAAACTTATAGGCAAAAGCTTTTGTGAACATAATTGAAGGATTAATAAGTAAAAAATTGCATCTCCTGATGACTTTTTTTTTTTTTTAAACATTAAATTACACCAAAAGTCTATGTTATGGGAATGTTTGTAACTGTGTAAAATAAGAATTTTGGGGGTTTGTGTGATACCCCGTGGAAGTAAGGTTAAAAAAGATTTGATGTTACTACCCACATCAAAAAGGTGCAGCTTTATTTTTAAGAGTCTTCCAATAAGAACTCCACGATTAAGCATGCTTGACTTGGAGTAATTTTGGGTTGGGTGACCTTCTTGAAAGTTTTCTCAGAAAGTGTGTGAGTGAGGACAAAACATACTGAAAAGGGCACGTATTTTTCTGTGGGGTCAGTCATTAGTCCAATAAGATCCACCCCTTGTTGTCTGATCCAGGTGGAGGAGGTGAGTCGCAGTGCTCCCTACCAGACCCAAGTTGGGGCGTTACACTTTGAAGAAATAAAAAATTGAATCACATTTGTAACTCATGTGAATGCAATGTTTAAACCTTGAAAATTGTCCTAAAATTGTTAGAATGTAACAAATAAAATATTATATATTTATTCTTATGATTTGATTTGCATTAATCATTTCTCATGTCGTTCTTAGGTTAACTTTTTCTCTCGAGACTTTGTGCCATATTGGACCTAAGTTCAATGGTTTTGTAATGGACTATGTTCCAAAGGAACAAAAAATAAAATAAAAATGAATTCCTTGTACAATCTTCCCATATTAGACAGTTTTACTCTTTGATGCATACAAATATCTTGAAAATTCCTATTTTCCGCAAATCCTATAACGAATCTATCTATTTCATTCATCTATTCATAAACATTATTTAACCAAAAAAAAATTAAGTAAATTGAGAGTCATTTTAGTTTTGGAAATTTAAATTTTAGACCCCAAATTTGAATGATCCATGGTCTAAACTCCAATCTTCAAAATACAATGCCAATTTAGTAATCTATGTTCCTCGATATGGTATAGAGAAAGTACCAAGAAAAAAAAATTCTGGTTAAGAGAGAGACCGAAGATTTCTGCGATTGCCTTTAACAAGCTTGTTGGCAAGAAGAGGAGAGAAGGAATGACTCTACCACATGATGCTTGTTAGAATGAGGTGTCTTCATGGTAATGAGAATGGCAACTTCCTTATAAAATTGAATCTCTAATCTAAGTTTCATTCTATTAATACTGATGTTTTATAATCCATAGGTTGATAATCATGGAGTCAACAAAGAATTGATGGAGAAGGCCAAGATAAAATTAAATACTCATTTTGCTATGAAAGGTTCAAATAAAATTAGATGTCAAAAAATAAATAATCTAAGATTTAGGTATTGAATTACTTAACTTCGTTAGATCTAAGACACTCACAATTTGAGATTAACCAAGTTTTCATTTATTTCCACTTTTTCTCTTTTTACTTTCTAGTTATATGGATCGTCATTAGGGAAGCAAAAAGTTCCCACATTTAGCACCGAGCTGTTGATGTCAAAAATCACACCCTGTCTTTGCATCCATAGTACATGACTATCACCCACAATCAAGAAGAAAAAAAACAAGAAAAAAAAAAATCTTGGGAGACACCAGTGGTCTTTTGGGGCTTTCTTTAGTATTCAATTCATGATCAAGAAATAAAAAATAGTAGTGTAATTGGGAGATGTCTTGTCTCTTCCAAAGGATTCTCTTTATAGTGGTTAGGATGCTCGTTTCTAGTTAATATTTGGTACCCTCAATTGACAGGGAGTTACACAAGAACTATATCTGTTCTTTTTTTCTCCTCTTTAGGTAGTTATGAGCCTGTTATCAATCCCTCACCCCCCCCCCTGCCTTTTATGCCTTCAATTAGTTCTTAAAGTGCCCTTATTCTTATAGATATTTTGTGCCTTATTATTATTGTGCACAATTGGCATTCTGATACCAATTGTTGTTCACCATACCAATAATCACCCGTGTCTGATACCAATTGTTGTTCTTCAACAATTAGCCCTCATAAACCAAATTTTGATGTCGAGTGTGCACAGTGAAAGACCTCACACAAACTCTTATTGAAACAATCAATGGAACAAGCAAGCAAGCAAGCACTCGATGATGAACTATACGAACCTAGCAATCACTCAACAATGTGAATCAATGAAAACAACAATCAAAACACAATAATTTACATGGTTTAGCAATTTACCTACGTCCACAAGAGCAGCAACTATTTTTACTATCATTGAAGCTTACACCAAGTTTTGAAGCTTACTTGAAGCTTAATCTCTTCTACGGTTACATAATAATCATTATATAACAATATAATGCGTACAGAAGACTTATAGTTGATCTAAAGCATTTATGTAGCAATCCCCAAGAGGAAATCCCTCCGATTAGCCCAATATACTAATCTCATATTCAAAAATCCATAACTTGCGTGGACTGAAATTGTTGACGGTTTGATGAAACCGTTGACGATTTGGAGTAGAAAGAAACATCTCGCATTGCAGGCATCTACTGCCTGCAACTATCGACAGTTTTCCTTCAATTGCTACAACCAGCAACTTTCTTTTGGTACTTACTTCAAGGTGCTTTTCTCAGTACATGCGTTTTACTCATAATATGAGCCACATCCCCAACAATCTCCACCTTGGCGAATATTCACCGCTTACTAGAAATTTGAAATCATAGTCCCCCATTGCTCCACCTGAGCCAGTAGATTAGGACCTGCCTTTCATTTAATACCTAGAGATGTAAACCAAGTCCAAGCCATGCTTGACCTTGACTGTGGTAATAGGAACTCCACCTACCTGAACACTCGGCTTCTTGAATGATCCTTTGAACCACAAAGCCACCTTTGCAGCCTCAACCTTCGCCAAGAACACCAATCCTGTTGTACCTAGTGCACCATGTGTTGTACCCTGGACTCCCAATAATTAAGCCTTCCCACAACATACCTCATTGTAAGCCTAATGTCATCAAAATCCCCTTTGTAGTCTCCATTTATGAACCTCATAACTGACAGAACACTCTATTGCCCGCCAAAGTATCCAACTGCACAAGCGTAGGAAACCTTTGACATAACCCAAAAATCACCATTGATCCTTGAGTACTAAGTGATTGATTGTTTACTTAGATTCACCAACGGTGTATCGGTGACCTATTTAACACTAACCATGCTAAACGTCATCAACACCTTGATTCCCAAAACCACCTTGAGATAACCACAATCTCCATGTAGTTTTGTATATATAGCCACCCAGAGATGACACCAATCACCCCACAGTTATGACTGCAAAGTCACCCTAAGATAATACGAATATCTTGTGTTGAAATTAGTGTAATCTCAAGAAGGGGGGGGGTGAATTGGATATTTTAAAAATTTCTTTCTAGGTTAATTAACCAGCAACAGTATTTCAAAAACCTATAATCAGTCTAGAGCATTTAAAACATAAACAGATAGATGCAACTGCAATTAATTTACTCCAGATAAATTTAAACGAGCAAGCACAATAAGCAAACCAGATAAAGTAAAGATGACACCAAATGTGTTTCGAGGTTCGGCAAATGTGCCTACGTCCTCGCTTCTACCTCACAAGCCCGAGGATTCCACTAATGCTCACTAGCGGGTGGAGCGACACCTAATACAATACCCTTTCCTTATTGGGTAAGGGAAACCCCAAGTCGGATTAACAGGGCTAACGCCAACCTTTACAAACAATTCTTACATGCTAGATCAACACCTCCTCAAGCCACGCCTGGAATACAATGGATAAGCAATGTAAATTTTGTGTACAAATTCAGTGCTTCTCCAATAAGCAAGTATGTACAATTATAATCAATGCACTTCAATATGATAGGATTTATAAGCTTAATGAAGATTAATATAACTACTCTCAAGATAATGTCAACATATCAAGCAAAATATGACAGTGTGTTATGATAGATTCCTTGAAACAATATATATATATATATATATCAATCACAAATATGGTTTCAAGAATTTTAATAACACCAACAAATATCTCAAAAATAATTTATCAAGTCCTAAGTATAAGAGATGTTGACCCTATGGGTCATATCCCGGTTTTGATAATGACAAATACTCAAGTATTTAATAGCCATCTAGTTTATGTGTAGGTTTATATTAGTAGATACACCAATGGCACATGAAGTAAAGCTTGAAGACCCTGAAGATCTTTTTTATTGTATTTCATTATTATTTAATTTGGGTCTGTAATATTTAAGTAGGAAAGGTCCGTAATATTTAATGCATATCATGCATGTAGGAGCTACAAAGCTCAAAGACCATAGAACGTCTCTAGGTCCCTACACAAAATCATGACCTTAGAAAGACCTTAGGGATCACCCTTCGGTCGACCTTCAGTCGACCGACACTGGATTTTTTCGGTATCCTCAAAAAGGCCTACAATGACCCTAGGATACTCACACATGCACATATACGTACGACTAACTGAATATGGTGAACACATAAGTAAAAAGGACCGAAATGCCCTAAATATGCATGTTCAGTCGACCGTACTCCTTAAGTACATTATCACTAGGTCGACCAAACCGAGACTGGGTCAACAGTTTGACCATAGCCCGGTCGACCGAACTCCCTATAAGTCAACACTTTGACCACCCGGTTGACCGAGCTCAAATTGTAAACCAACTACCTGGTCGACCGAGTTCCCACTCGTGAGATATCAACCTCTCGGTCGACCGAACTACGTAGTTCAAATCCTCCCGGTCAACCGAACAATGCTAAAAAGGGAAAATCACCTTTGGACACTATGTCCCGTCGACTCAACTGTTAGTTCATTTCTTACTCGGTTGTCCGAACTTACACAAACTCGGTCAACCGAACCTGCTTCAATCGAATGGTGCTCTCGGGTTGCCCCATTATTTTTACCGTGGTTAAAATATTTAAATGGGGTTAATTTGGTTAAAATGTATTATAACATTTATAATAATTCCATATGTGTCCTGAACGGTTATATTTTTGGGGAAGTCTATAAATACCCCCTCATTTGGAATAATTAGCATGAGATTAGCAAATATCCTTTGAATCTCAAAAGCCTATTCTTCCAAATACTATCCCAAATACTCATCTACTTCATTCACTTTGATCATCCAAGCCTAGAGATAGTGTTTAGAATATTAGTGCTTTAATCTAAATAGCCCTATACTCTCGTTTAAATTTGTATTGTTTGATTTTTGTTGAGAGTTTAGCTAGGGTTCTTCCCACGGATTTAACTTGATAAATCTTGTGCTGGGAAAACTCTTTAACTTGAGGATCTTTGCATTGTCATTGCAAGATTCCTTGAGTAATTATTTTTTGTGTGCAAAACATTTTATAAAGCTAGTTTTCAAACAACTCTTGTACTTGATACAATTTGAGAAAATATTTTTGAGTTCGTTTGAATAATATTGCTAGCATCTTTGAAACACTAATCTGATATTGAGATTTCATATACTTTGTTTTCAAAGATTAGATTGTTTGAACACTCTTGTGCTTGACTGAGTATAATCATTACATTGAGCTGAACCTCGATAATATATCATGTGTCTTTTTTATATTTCCGCACATTATATTTTCTGCACGTGTATGTTATGGTGTGAATGCTGCGTATAATTCAAATTTTCACATATTATATTTATTGGCACATTTGGAACTATATAGATAGACCCTAGGTTGCGAATATACTACTGTTAGATTAGCTAAACCTAGGAATAAATTTTGAAAACTCCAATTCACCCCCCCTCTTGGGAATACACCAAAACTAACAATTGGTATCAGAGCCTTGTTGCACTAAACTTAAACGTTTTTGCAAAAGATCGCAATGGCTCAATTTGGTGTATCCCCATTTGGAGAGGGACAGTAACCTTCCAGTCCTCCGTTATTTTGTTGTGTTGATTACATCGCCTAGAAAATTAGAATGTGCATATTTGTAAAATCTATGAATTGGAGGGCCTAACAGGTGATTGATAAGGGAATTCGTATGCTAGTAGAAAATGATATTAATTTTTTGCATGTAAATTCACATGCCATGGGCATGCTATATTGTGCTTTAGACGCTAATGTTTTGCTTGAGATTATGGCATGTATAAATGCGAAGGAGATCTGGGATGAACTTGAAAAAAAAAATATGGAGAGACCTAGGAGAAAGAGATCACTCCTCCGATGCTCGAAGTTCAAATGATCAGGAGGAGGTAAATCATGAGCATGTAGCATTTATAGTTAGTGAGGTATATGATTCTCACTCTGTCGCTTGTGATGACCCTTGTTGCAAATGCTGCTATATAACATGTACTGAATCTAATGATAAATCGATGGATGATTCCTATATTGAATGCTATATTGTGTCACATATTGAATCATCTATTGAATATAATGATAATTCTGTTAATATTGCATGTGATGATTCATCTGTTGATTCGTATAATATATTTTGTGATGAATCTTCAAATGTTTCTTGTGATGATGATGGTATGAATTCATGCAATGATTCATGTGTTTTTCAATTTGATAAATCCTGTGATGAATCATTTGATGAGATGCCTTCATATGGAAAACTATAAACGACTTTATTTAAAATGCATAGAATTTTAGTTGAGATATCAAAGAAGAAAACATTTTTGAAACATGAAAATGAAAAGGTGGTAAAGTACTTAAATGATTTGGAAGAATATCAAGCCACTCTAGAAAGGAGAAAAATTGAGAAGGTTTTGAAATTCATTTGCTTAGAAAGAAAAATTTAAAATTATTCTAAAATATTTGTCAAACCTCAAGTGAGAAAGATAACCTAAACAACCCCTTCGGACTTAAAAAGAAAATTCCTTTCAAAAAGGATTCAGGTTGTTTGCATAAAACCAATAGTCTAGCCTCATTGAAGAAAAATAGAATAAATAAGCACAATCTTTTATGTATATTCAATGCCTGCTTATTTTACAAAACTATGTGGCACATATGGTTTAATTGCTTGCTTAGAAGTGCGAGAGGCTTAGAAAAGGAAATGAAATGGATAATCAGTAAAGCAAACCCCATAGGACTTAAGGAAAAACAAATTCAAATTGAAATTATCTTCTAGTTAATTCTTCCTTAGTTCCAAGGTTTAGGGGTTGTGATTAGTGTAGGATTAGGAAGTGATTTGTGCTTAAAATGAAAGTTCTTAGTATATGTATTCACTATGCACTTTTTCCATACTAAGAATCATAAGACTAGCAAGCTGATTCAAAAATTGGATAAATTCCACTTCCAAATGGACTAGGCATCTTTGTTAGGTAAATATTTCCAAATGCTTGACCCATGTTTAAATATAATACTTAAAGTTAAGCCACTGTTGTCCATTGCACAAAAATTGAGTCTTAGGGTTCCATCTTATATCATATGTCACTATGCCCTAAACTCACTTTATGAATATGAAAAGCCTAAATCAAAATCAAGTCACCACTCTAGGCTTAAAGCACTATTGATCATAAATGACTAATATATATTGAGTGTTTTTCACAGCTATAACCAAATTAGAGGCATCCACTAGGGGATTGGTCCCTTTGAGTTTAAATTGTAAATCCTTTAATTTTTGTTTAATCCCTCCATAGGAAATCCTTAGCAAACCACGATCATATCAAGTATAGATTCATCCTTTCCTTGGTTTGTATCCTTTTTCCAAATTGTGATAATATTTAAAGGATACTTTCCAATCACCAAAGAGCATTATTCACAACATTCACATATCCTATATGCTTTTTGCCCAAGCATGGACATGATTACCATCACATAAATATTTTGAAAAATGTTCTGTCTATCCTAAATACTTTTCTATACCCATTAGTGATTTAAATTTTCAAAGAGTTTTTATTTATCTTCCCTTCACAAGCTCTCAAATCATTAAGTCATATCCTTTAGAGTTTCATATCCTTTGAAATGAGTTGAATGGGTAAGTTGGTTGCAGTAGGTCTTAATCTAGATGAAGGCATAAACTATAAGAAGACCTATGCACATGCATTTGAAATTCATAGCCATTCAAACTCGAGCCTCTCACTCGTTAGGATTCATGAAGAAAAAAGGCAATGTAGGCTTACTTGACTTAAAGAGATATCTATTGTTACTTTTTGGTTCTCTAAGCCAAAAGCATTTAAAGTCAAGATATAATCATAGAAACTTAAAACTTTTGGCTAAAGAACTTGAATAATAAGAAAAGGCATAAAATGGATTAGTGCATAACTCAAGGGGAGCATTTTTATTTTATGACTATTTATATTAAATGCTCTCATGATCATAGTTTATCTGCCTTAATGAATGACAGCATTGTATTGAACTCATATCTATCCTTTACTCTCTACTATTTATATTCTTTGATGGATAGATTATATTTTATGAATTGTTGCTTGCTACCTGATTGCATGCTTAATCTAGAATGCCTCCTGCATGACGGATGCAGTTGATAAGAATTGCATGCTGGTAGTGGATATAGGCTCTCATGTACCTTAAACTAAATTATAAATTGGTTAATTGAACCTATCAGGTATAGGTTTTATGGGAAAATGTCTGATTTACAAACGGTATGCTACCAAAATTTCGACAGGAATTTTCCCAAAATAAAACCTTGTGCTAAAAATGGTTATGATAAAATTAATATTAAAACATTTTTGAAAGGAAGAGTGAAACCAAATAGATAATTAAACTTCATCCTAGCATAATCATCAACCATTTAGAAAGGCTCAGATCCATCCCTATAGGAAGCACATAAATGATCCATATGCATCACTTTCGTCTACTTAATATCGAGGCTCTTGAGAATACCCTAAACATTATATCCACTGCTTAAAGGTTTATGATTTAATATGGAATGTTTTTGGGTCATGAACATTATTGCACGCCTTAATATATACTCTCTGATGCATCTATGATCTATAGGGACAACTATATTAATCAAGTGACAAATGCAATTGACAAATACTCAATATAGCTGATTTTAAAGATTTGAATTGATGGCTTATACTGCTGAGCATAATGAAACTAATCTTTGGTTAGTATAAGTAGTTAAAGAATCTAAGCACGCACTCAAATTGATAGGGGAAGCATCTAAACATAAATTCCTATTTGATTTTACTCACAAATATGTTTAGCTTAGATTTTTTGTGAACTCATTGTGGCATGTGATTGAATGAAATGTTTTTATTGAAAATCATAATTTGAAGCATGTTTATACTACCACAGTTATTTGTGTTTGCCATATAATCTTGCATGTGATTGTTGAATTTTTAGGATCATTATGGTTTTGGTTTTCTAGTTATAGTGCTTAATTAACAAACCAGAAAATGTTGCTTGCTTGCATTAAATTAAAGTTTCATTTTTCAGCAAGCACCCCCAGTATTTTTTTGCAAATATGAAGGGGGGTATATATTTATTATATACATATCTATTTTTAAAAATTGCATAACTAGTTCGATAATTTCATATGAAAATGCATGCAAACTTGTTAGATTGTTTTTATGCTCAAACCTCCTCTTTGGTATCATATGTCATGTGCCTTTAACTCAAATCTTCCACGGGTTTTATGATATGTTTCAATTGCAAATGGTTTGTGTATGTTTATGGTCTAACCTTGTTTTCATGTCATTTAAATCATTTAAATGACCAGTTATATTTTTTGTCTGCTTAATTGTTGAGGTTATCTTCATCGTTCTTTTTGCATTGTATGGCTATTATATTTCTTGAATAACTGAAATTTATACCTCTATTTTATCTGTTGAGAATACTAAACTATTTGAGTAAGTAGTTGTGAATATATTGTCAATATATTACACAACCACGTCACTTGTATATAGGTATTTTTGGGAAAAAATGTTCTGTTTTCAAATGGCATGCTGCCGAATTTTCTAAAGACTTTTTCCTAAATATATCTTCTATTCAATTGATTATTTGCCTATATACTTAAATGTTTATTTATGCCATTTTTGCTGTGCCAAAAGGGGGAGAAGTAGGCAAGTATTTGTCATCATCAAAAAGGGGGAGATTGTTGACCTTATGGGTTATATCCCGATTTTGATAATGACAAATATTCAAGTATTTAATAGCTATCTAGTTCATGTGCAGGTTTATATTAGCAGATACACTAATGACACATGAAGTAAAACTTGAAGACCCCGAAGATCATTTTATTGTATTTCATTATTATTTAATTTGGGTCTATAATATTTAAGTAGGAAAGGTCTGTAATATTTAATGCATATCATGCATGTAGGAACTACAAAACTCAAAGACCATAGAACGACTCTAGGTCTCTGCACAAAATGATGACCTTAGAAAGACCTTAGGGATAACCCTTCGGTTGACCTTTGGTCGGCAGACGCCGAATTTTTTTGGTATCCTCAAAAAGGCTTAGAATGACCCTAGGACACTCACACATGTACATATATGTATGGCTAACTGAATAAGGTGATCACATAAGTAAAAAGGACCGAAATGCACTAAATATGCATATTCAGTCGACCGTACTTCTCAAGTACATAATCACCCGGCCGATCGAACCGAGACTGGGACAATAGTTTAACCACAGCCCAGTCAATCGAGCCATGGCCAGCACATTCCTTCCGGTCGACCGAATCCCTACAAGTCAACACTTTGACCACCTGGTCAACCAAGCTCAAATTGTAAACCAACTACTTGGTCGACCGAGTTCCCACGTGTGAGAACTCAACCTCCCGGTCGACTGAACTACATAGTTCAAATCCTCGCTGTCAACCGAACCGTGCTAAAAAACAAAAATCACCTTTGGACACTATGTTCGATCGACCGAACTTGCACAAACTCAATGAACCAAACCTGCTTCAGTCGACCGATGCTCTCAAGTTGCCCCATTATTTTTACCATGGCTAAAATATTTAAACGGGGTTAATTTGGTTAAAATGAATTAAAACATTTATAACAATTCCATATGTGTCCTAAATGGATATGTTTTTGGGGAAGTCTATATATACCCCCTCATTTGGAATAATTAGCATGAGATTAGCAAAATAATTAGCAAATATCTTCTGAATCTCAAAAATCCTATTTTGCCAAATACTATCCCAAATACTCCTCTACTTAATTCACTTTGATCATCCAAGCCTAGAGAGAGTGTTTAGAATATTAGTGCTTTATTCTAAATAGCCCTATACTCTCATTGATATTTGTATTGTTTGATTTTTGTTGAGAGTTTGACTAGGGTTCTTTCCACGGATTTAGCTTGATAAATCTTGTGCTGGGAAAACTCTTTAGCTTGAGATCTTTGCTTTGTCATTGCAAGATTCCTTAAGTAATTATTTTTTGTGTGTAGAATATTTTATAAAGTTGGTTTTCAAACAACTCTCGTGCTTGATACAATTTGAGAAAATATTTTTGAGTTCGTTTGAATAATATTGCTAGCATCTTTGAAACACTAACATGATATTGAGATTTCATATACTTTATTTTCAAATATTAGCTTGCTTGAACACTCTTGTGCTTGATTGAGTATAATCATTACATTGAGTATTGATTGCACATATACACCACTAAGCTTATAGTTATTACATGTTTGGTGTGAATTGATTATTGTTTGCACGTATTGTAGTACATATCTGCTTAGTGTGAGAAGCATATTTCTGAGTACTCAAAAATTTGTTGTATTCCAGGCACAGGCCTGAAGAGGGAGACTAGCCATATTGAATAGTCTTGGACTCGCTTAAACCCGATTAGGAAAGCTAGGTGTCTCATCCTGATAAGGCATGTTAGTTGAGGTCAGCCCCTTGAATTGACATAAGTGTAACCGGTGCCGCTCCACCCGTTAAGTGAGCCTTTAGTGGAATCTTCGGGCTTGCGAGATAGAGGCGGTGACGTAAGCACAGTTGGCCGAACCTCGATAAAATATGTCTTTTTTATATTTTTGCACATTATATTTTTTGCACGTGTATGTTATGGTGTGAATGATGCATATAATTTAAATTTGCGCATATTATATTTATCGGCGCATTTGGAACTATATCGATAGAACCTAGGTTGCGAATATACTACTGTTAGATTAGCTAAACCTAGGAATAAATTTTGAAAACTCCAATTCACCCCCCTCTTGAGAATACACCAAAACTAACAAGAGATATTTGGATTTCTGCCTTGTCAAAAAGCACGAGACAAGCTCTTGAATCTGCAAAAGGAATGCAAGACTCACAAGCCCTAGAGAGTTTTCCCAAAGAAGACTTATGAATTAAATCACAAGGGAAAACTCAAGCTTACTCTCAATAAAATCAATATCAAACAAGTACAAGCAATGAGAGTGTAAGCCTTATATGGAAAATCTTTAAAACACTCTAATCAAAATATTTTAGCAGGAAGAATGAGTAAGAATGAGATATTTTTGGCTTGTATGAGAAAAATGAGTATTTGGAATTTCAGAGGATTTTGGATAATGGTGTTTTCTAATCTCCTACTAATCATGACAAATGAAGGAGTATATATAGACACGCCAAAAATTATAACCATTTGGGACTCAATGGGTATTTTTGAAAATGTTAAATTAGGTTTAATAAAAAATAACGCAGTTTAACCTCTGTAAAAATCTCACCAACTCGAGAGGTTCAGTCCACCATATTTAGGCTTCGGTCGACCACATTACTAGGTTTGGTCGACCGTGGAACTTTTGAATTGCAGATATGATCAATCGTCTCAAGGCAATTTTGAACCCCTTCATGGGTTTGGTCGACCAATATAAAGGACGGTTGGCTACTCAACTAGGTTCAGTCAACTGTGGCCAAAATGAACTATACATTTGGTCAACCGAATGGTTGGAGGGTCGACCTAGGACTATCCGTTGATTTCAGAATGGTCAACCACGTGAAGTCAACATGTTGACTTCTAACCATTTTGGTCGACTAAGGCTTTTACATTGCATAGGGTTCAGTTGACTGAGGCTTAGTCTTTTTAGCCAACAATGTGTTTGGTTGACCAAGCTAGTTATTACTAGTTTGGTTCAGTCGATCGGGGCTATTTACAAGCAGAATTTTGACCCTAAATTTTATCCCTATTTATGTAAATGTGACATTTTAGCTTTAAGGGAATTTTCATTAAGTGCATGGGGGTCCTAAGGCCGATCTATGGTTATTGAGTTTATTTTACCTATCATGCATGCGATGCATTAGTTATTACATACCATATAAAATTACATACCCAAAGCTAGAAATTGAATGCAAATTCAATAGACAAAGGTGGTCTTCATTCATTTTGCTCTTCCAACGCCAACATATGATGTAATCTTAATTTGTGGTCCTTATGGATTCCTTGTGTCTTTACCATCCATGCATGCTAAGAGTTAATCATGTTCATAAGCTTAGTGCACATGTAAGAACTATTGGATTTGTCATAATCAATATGGGAAGGACTCATAGAGTCGACATTCTCCCCCTTTTTGATGATGACAAATACAATAAGCAAAAGTGGGGAAAGCCTAATAGGCTCCCCCTAAGAATATGCATAATAAATATTTATGATAAAGCTCAAGCATATGTGAAAGGAAGACACCCAAAAAAATATATAGCACAACTTAATGTGATTTATTTGATTTTCCCAGTTTTGCATACTTCTCCCCCTTTTGGCATCAGCAAAATGGCTAAGGTAGATAAGTTTTGAAAGAAACCTTAGATAGAAGCTTATAAGTATGCAATGGGAAATAGTCATTAGGATACAAGATATAGTTTTGGGAGGATTTTTAGAAATTTCGGCAACATGCCGTTTGAAAGTAGAGCATTTCCCCAAAAAAATTTGCATATCAAAGACCTAATTGATTTCAACAAATAGTTTACAATAATCCACATAAATCAACTCAAGCAGTCCAGTAGGGATCAAAGTAGTTCATATAATAGGTACGTTACTTCCAACATCCAAAAGATAGTATAGTCATGCAATGGAAAATGGATAACAAAAGTAATCTCACAAAGTATAAAATATATTAATAATTGATGTGAGAGATTGTTTATCATTTTAGAGTCATAGTTTTCTAAGTTAAGTAGCTCCCCCTTAGTTTATCCACTCAATCATACTTCTAGGTGGCATCTCTACTGTGAATTAGACCTAATTCACTTCTAATATGTATAAATCTAACTGCCTGAAGAGGTTTTGTGAATATGTCAATCCACTGTTCATTAGTGCACACAAACTCAAGTGCCACATCCCCCTTTTGCACGTGATCACGAATAAAATGATGTCAAATTTCAATGTGTTTGGTTCGTGAATATGAGATGGGATTCTTTGAGATATTGATTGCACTAGTGTTATCACATTTGATTGCAACCGTGTCGTAGTGCAAACCAAAGTCCTTAAGTTGTTGCTTCATATTAAGCGTTTGAGCATAACAACTTCGAGCCGCAATATATGCAGCTTCGGTCGTGGATAAGACAACTGAGTTTTGTTTCTTGGAGAACCAAGAAACCTGAGATTGTACTAAGTAATGACAAGTGCCGCTAGTGCTTTTTTGATCTACTTTACCGCTGACAAAGTTAGCATATGTGTAACTAACAATCTCAAATGATGTATGCTTAGGGTACCACAATCCTAATTCAATAGTCTCAACAAGGTACCTAAGTATATTCTTAACTGCTAACAAGTGAGACTCCCTAGGTGCAACTTGAAATCTAGCACACATATAAACACTAAGCATAATATCAGGCTTACTAGCTGTAAGATACAAGAGACTACCAATCATGCCACGACAAAGTTTGACATCAATAGAATTACCTTGCTCATCTTTGTCAAGTTTAGTAGAGGAGCTCATAGGAGTTCCTAAAATTTTACCATCTTCCATATTAAATTTCTTGAGCAAGTCCCTAAAATATTTTGATTGGCATATGAAAGTCCCATGTTTGGATTATTTAATATTGAGTCCTAAGCAGAAGTTTAGTTCGCCCATCATACTCATTTCAAATTCGTTTTGCATGCATTTGGCAAACTCATTGCACAATTCATCATTTGTAGTTCCAAAGATAATATCATTAGCATATATTTCTACAAGGAGCATGTGATCATTTTTAGATTTAATGAAAAGTGTAGTTTCAATTTTGCCTCTGGTAAATCAATTTTCAAGAAGAAAACCACTAAGCCTCTCTTACGAAGCTCTAGGAGCTTGTTTTAATACATGCAAGGCTTTAGAAAATTGATATACATGATTAGGATATTTATTGTTTTCAAATCTTGGTGGTTGTTCTACATAGACGTCTTCATTTATATAGCCATCTAAAAAAGTGCTTTTAACATCCATTTGATATAATTTAAAATCCTTAAAAGCGGCAAATGCAAGTAACATGCAAATGGCTTCCATCATAGCCACGGGAGCATATGTTTCCTCAAAGCCTATTTCTTCCTTCTGATTATACCCCTAGGTTACTAACCTACCTTTGTTTCTAGTTAGCACTCCATTTTAATCCTTTTTGTTTCTATAAACCCATTTGGTTCCAATAATAGTGGGATCGTCGGGTCTAGGAAATAGGGTCTAAACTTTATTTCTTTCAAATTGATTTAGCTCTTCCTACATAGACAGTACCCATGATTCATCCTTTATGGCTTCTTTAATATTTTCAGGTTCTTCCTGACATAAGAATGCTAAATGACTAACTAGGTTTCTTGAAGAAGAACGTGTGGCAATACCAAGTGAGGGTTCACCTATGATTTGTTCTAAAGGGTGGTTCCTAACAAATTTCCAGTCTCTAGGTAGTTCATAAACCTCATTTTCACTTTTATTATCTTCAATTGATTTATCATTAATCTCTAAATTTTTATCTACATTATTTTCAGTGGAGAGCTTCTCTAATCCTGTTCTATTTCAATATCATCTTCATCGTCTCTGCTCGAAAACATATTAGACTTAGAAGACAACATGGATGGACTCAATAACAGTTACTGTTCTTTTATTAAATACCCAGTAAACCCTACTGTCAAGTGAATAGCCTAGAAAAATTTCTTCATCATATTTTGAATAAACTTTCCTAGATGCTCATTATCCCTAAGCACAAAGCATTTACAGCCAAAGACATGAAAATGAGAGATGTTTGGACTATGGCCATTCCATAAATCATAGGGAGTTTTATTAAGAGAGGGTCTGATTAATACTCTATTCATTACGTAACAAGCAGTGCTCACTGCTTCAGCCTAGAAACATTTGGGTAATTTATGTTCATTAAGCAGTGTTCTACCCATTTCTTGCAAAGACATATTCTTTCTTTCAACAACAGCATTTTTCTATGGGGTCCTAGGTGTAGAGAAATTATGAGATATACCCTCTAAGCCACAGTAGTTCTCAATGCCTTCATTTTTAAATTTAGTTCCCCTATCACTCCTATTGTGTGTTATTTTGTACCCTTTTTCATTTTGGATTTTTCTACAAAGTCTAGTAAATTGTTCACATGATTCATCTTTATGTACAAGGAATAGTACCCACAAGAATCTAGAATAGGGTCATATACAATTACAAATGTATACAATTTTCCTCCCAGACTACCCTGAACTTGATTAGGACTAAATAAGTCTAAGTGCAACATTTGAAGTGGCCCAATAGCAGATATGATTTTCTTTGTCATAAAACTAGATCTCGTTCACTTACCCATTTGACATGCATCACAATTTTTTTTTCACAAAAGGTTTTTTTGTAAGCCTTTAACAAGATCTTTTTTTACAAGTTTTGATAGTAGATTCATGCTAGCATGCCCTAGACGCCTATGCCATAACCACCTTGCTTCATTTATAGCAAAAAAAGCATGTTATATGTTGTGAAGCTAAATTATCAAAATTAGTGGTGTAAACATTTTCGTGACGATCAATAGTAAAAGAATTTTGTTATCCAATTTATTCTCAAGAGTGCATTTGTCATTTTCAAAGGACACTCTGCAACCCTTATCACACAATTGACTTATACTCAGTAGATTGTGTTTTAAACCATCAACTAATAAGACATTATTAATGACAAGGGAAGGTTCCTTACCAACTTGACTTACTCCGATGACTCTGCCCTTTGCGTTGTCCTCGAAAGTTATGAACCCTACTTCTTTGGGAGCAATGGACGCGAACTACTTGGCCTTATTGCCAATCATATGTCGTGAACAGCTACTATCCATATACCACTTTTCCTTAAATGAGGACGACCTTAAACACACCTGAAAAAATATTTAACTAACTGATGCTGGTCCCCAAATTTTGTTGGGTCTAAAAGGGTTAGTGCTTGGTTCACCTTTGACTCTCCATACTTTCTTTATTTTCACACTTCTATTTCTAAATGGACAGTCAAATTGAATATGACCATTCTGTTTGAATTTAAAACACGTCGTTTTCCTAAATGATTCTTTAGGTGGAATGTGGGTTTTTGATTTACAAGTAAGATGTCCCAAATAAAGATCATTTCATCTTATGTTTTCAATTCCATTAAAGCTAAGACCTTCTTTACTAAGCGAATTTCTTTGGGTCCCAAGAATTTTTTCAAAATTTTTTTGGTCCCTTGTAAATTTATAGATAATTTTGGAGCTATCCTCCAATTTTCTTTCAAGCTCAACAATTTTTAAATCATTTTCTTTTAGAGATGCAGCATGGGACTTCTTTCCAATTTCAAAAAGTTTTGACCAATTTTCACATTTGTTTTTCAAAGCATCATTTTCCTTGGCCATCTCATTTATCAATTTAGAGACACGAATATATTCATGCTGTAGTTCTTTATATCTAGGCATGCTGTCAGATTTAGAATCATCGTCAGAATAGTAAGAAGACAAGGAGCAAGATGATAGTACCTCATCATTGTGTGCGATCAAGCACAAGTTAGAAATCTCCGAGTCACTAGAGCCCATGTCTAAATCACTGCTATTATATTTGTCCAATGATGTACTGGCTTTCATTGCTTTCTTCTTTTTCTTTGATTCCTTTTTCAATATTGGGCAGTCTAGTTTGATACGCCTGACTTTGTTACAGTTGTAGAATGTAGGAGCATTTAATATTTTTTTTCTTTTTCTTGACTCTCCCTTTTCAGATACTGATCCCTAAAACCTTCTTGTTAGCCTAATAAGGCTTTCACCTCTTGTTTTGATGATAACAAATGAAGAAAAGGTTAATGACATTATGTGTTCAAGTAATGATATTTTCAGGAATCTGAAAAAGCCAAGCTCAACAAAGCTTCAAAATATCACTATCAAGCTTAAAGGTGTATGGTGTGTCAAGAAGTGATCAAACCGAGAAACACGAAGACATCTGAAGACGAAATGAACCTAAAGCTTCAAGATGATCATGAAGTTTCAAAGAACAAGAAATGCTCATATTGTTAGGAAATGTTCATGTAAGTACTTCAAAGTTAAAAATGTCATTATGAATTAAATGAATCTCATTAGGGGATAAATATGGACTAAGAGACTTTATTTTAATATCTTGGAAAATGTTTTTCGAAAGTAAGAAAGCAAAGAAACTAAATATCTTTGAAAAATAAAGAAGGAAAGTGTTTTTATACTATCCAGGCAACTGAGGATAAATCCTCAAGCAACCGAAGATTTTACTGAAGCAAATAAACAAGATAGTGTACCTTCAGGAACCTGACCCTGTGTCTTCAGGCTCTTGAACGTACCTCAGGCTACTGAGATTGCACTTCATGCAACCAAAGTACGGCAACGGGCAGATTTTTTAAACTTCTCTTTTTCAAATCTAATTGACTTGCACCCTAATGTTTTTGGAAACTTTGAAGGCACTCCAAGTAAACTTGGGGAGCATGAATGAAAGTGTTTTTGAAGCCTATATATACATGGTTTATAAGAATCAAATTATACCAAGCATTGAAAATTCTTTCAAGATATCTTTCATTTAAAGCCTCTTGCTATTTGTTTCAAAAGTTCTGAATTGCTGTGAAAATTCTGAGAAATCTCTGAGGTTTTACAAATTCTTTGAAGAATCTTATTTAAGTTCTTGATCCTCATCAAAGAGAAGTAATCCGGTTATATTTACATAGAGCTTCTTACTTCATTCTTTTGATATTTTGAATTTGAAGTATATTAGTTTCTAAAGTGTACTAATCAGCTCTTTGTGTGAGCATTATTTGTACGCATCTATTTGAATTATTTCTTGTAGATTGACAATTCCAAGGGCTGTTTGGATCATTGGCTAAGCAAGGAGATATTGCTTAGAGAGGCGGGCTCTAGCCAAATTAAGGAGTGACCGGACGAAGGGATATCGTTTGGAGAAGGCGGGCTCTAGCCTTTCTCAAAGAGTGTTGTAAAGGTTTGTTCCGCCCGTTAAAGGAACATGTTTAATGAATCCTTTGGTGGTTTGCCAAAGGTGAGGACGTAGGCTGGGTATAAGTCGAACCTCGTAAAAATCCCCGTCTCACTCTCTCTTTCCCTAGTCTTTATTTTCAGTTCATATACAACTGCGTGGATGTTTTAAATATCTAAATTATACATACTATATATATTTGGAATTCAAGTAAACTTAAAGTCCAATTTTGATTTGGGTTGCAGAAACCAAAAGAGAGTACGTTGGTTATACCATATCTTGCGGAAACTATATGGGAGTACATTACTAGGTTAACATCCCAAAAATAAATTTACCAAGAGTTTATTTGAATTCTAAATATTTGAAAAAAGTGATTGGATTCATTTATACAGGGCTTTACATCAGCAAACATAAATTCTCATTCACTATAGGGCTTGGTTCAAATTTGTCTAATATCAACAAACAACCATTTTGAGTTTTTATATTACATAAGTGCTGTGTATTGGCTTGTTTGTTTACTTTCTAATTACAGTTGATTGGTTTGGTCGAATGATTGGATGTTTGTGTCGTTAAGGATTAAATAAAGAAACTAAGTTCTTGAGTGCTTAACAAATTAAACAAATAAGTCACGAATTGGTTAAAAGAAATAAAATAAGTTTAAGAATTCCAAAAAGGAATGAAATGAAATTTTTAAAAAGCCAATTTACCCCCCCCCCTCTTGGGAAGCTATTCCTAATTTCAATTGGTATCAGAGCGGCGTTATTACAACTCTTAACTAGAAGCTATAAAAAGATCTAAAAAACGAACTTAGGCATAGCTCCCTTTGGAGAGGGACAATCTTCAATTAGGCCACCAATCTTTTGTGGTTTGAACTATACTTTCTGGAAAACGAGAATGCAAATATATCTCCAAACTATGAATTGGAAAGCATAGGAGGTTGTCATGGAAGGTGACCAAAATCCCACTAAGATAGTTGATGGAAAACAAGTCCCTAAGGAGAAAATTGATATGACATATTTTAACTATAAGATGCTGCACGTAAATTCTAGTGCCATGAATGCTCTATATTGTGCTTTAGATGCCAAAGAATTTAATAGAGTAATGGCTTGCAAATCAGTTAAGGAGATATGGGATAAGCTAGAAGTAACATATGAAGGAACAACAGATGTTAGAGATAATAGGGTTGATATGCTTACAAGTGAATATGAAGCATTTAAAATGAACCCGGATGAATCCATATCTAGCATGTATACTAGGTTCACTCATATAATAAATTTTCTAAATGCCTTAGGAAAAACTTACACTACTCATGAGATGATAAGAAAAATTCTTAGAGGGCTGCCACCAAAATGGGAACCAAAAGCCACTGTCATAACTGAAGGAAAAAATATGAAAATCACTTCCTTAGATGAGCTTATAGGTTCTCTACTTACATATGAAATGGCTATGAATGAAAAAAATGGAAAAGCCAAAACCCAAGATTCAATAGCCTCCAAAGCCTTAAAAGACAACTCAAGTAGTGAAGAAGAAATGGATGAAGATGAAGTAGCCTTCATATCTAAAAAGTTAGCAAGAATACTAAGAAGAAGAAACAAATTCAAAAGAAGAAATCAAAAATCTGAATAAGATGAATCAAAAGAAGAAGTTAGCAGGAAATCAAAGAATAAAACTCCTAAGTGCCACAATTGCAATAAAGTTGGACATATAAAACCAAAATGCCCACTATTAGAGTCTAAAAAGAAAAACAAGAAGGCCATGAAAGCCACTACTTGGGATAATTCAAGTAGTTAGGAGAATGAAATAAGTGACCAAGAGGTTGCCTACACGTAATTTATGGCTTAGGACAATGAGGAAAGTTCCTCATCTAAATCTTCAAGTAATTCTTGTAGCGATGAATCCGATGATGAGAGCATGCCATCATATGAAGAACTTCAAAATGATTTATTTAAAGTTCATAAGATGCTGGTCAAAGCAAATAAACAAAACACCTCATTAAAGAATAAGAATAAAAGTTTAATGAAAGAGTTAGAATCCCTAAAGAATGCTGAAAGAGATAAAGACTCAAAATTCGAGCAATTATAACATAAGTATGAATCAGCAATTAACGAAATAGAATCCAAAAATCTTGCTGAAAAAAAAAAAAACAACTTGAAAATTGAGAAACTAGAAAGCAAGAATGACCAAATGATAGAAGACCTTCGATCCTTGTCCTCTACCATATATGAGAAAGATATGTATATTTCTGAATTAGAGGATAAAATAAGAAAATTATCTCTAGAGTTAGAGAAATCTCAAAAGAAGGTTGATAACAAGAAAGACATAGAGTTGAATGATCTTAAGAATCAAATCAAAGATAAGGATAAAATTATTTACAACTTCACAAAAGGAAATGAAAACCTTGATAAGATGATTGGCTTACAAAGAATGTCTCTAAATAAAGAAGGCATTGGTTTCAATGGAATTGAAAATAAAAAGAAAAAGAATTCTTACATGAGATATTTCTCGAAAGAATCCAAAGACTATACTTGCACATCTTCTAATGCCTACACAAATACCATATGCTATCAATGCAAGAAAAAGGGGCATATAAAGTTTGAATGTCCGTTTAAAAGGAAAGGTGTTAAAACCAAACAAGTATGAAAAATAAAAGAAACCTCCCTTCAAAAATCCTCCGGTCCCAAGAAAATATGGGTACCAAATATGAAATAATGACTTCACACATATATAAAATAGAAAATGACATTGTTGGCCAAAATCATAGGATGACTTTTTACAAGGCTTAACCTAAGAAAATATAAAGAAAATATCAAATCTGAGCTTATTATATAAGTGCCTTGATGTTACATACTACATGCTTAGTTGCCTACATGTGATGTATTGATATGCTATACGCTACATGTGTATTAATTAACTTGACTTGATTTATATTGAAAAGTATGACTCATTATGTTGAAAATTGAGAATGAGATTATTGAGCTCAAGCATAAATTTTTGATGTAAGGATAATTCTTGAACCACTATACAAAAAAGGAAATAAGTTAGAAAGGTTCAAAACAAAGAAACAAGGAAAATTTAGAAGTTGAAGCACTTCGGTTGACTGAGTAGACATCCTCAGGCTCCTACATGTACCTCGGGCGATCGAACTCCAGACCTCAGGTGACTGAATAGCTACTGCCTGTTGAAATTTCGCCCAGAAAATTCATTAGGTGCCTATACTTATTCTTCAGGCGCTTGAAGTCGCGAAAGTCCTTATATTTTAAATGCGGGAAACCCTATTTCATTTACACTCTAGGCTCCTGAACTAAAACCTATCACTCACCCGAAGTTCCAAACATAAAACCCCCTTCAATCTCTGGCGCTAAAACCTTAGATTCCAAGCTTCTAAACTTAATTATACGTGTTCTAGGGTTTAAAAGAAGGTATCTTCTGCTTCAAAGAAACCTCACAATGCCTCGAACTAAGCAAACGAAAAATCGTGGCTCATCTTCTGGTAGAGATGATCCTAATATCAATCGATGGCTGGTTTCCTCTCATGCAAAGTATGTTTATCGAACCCGTCTTCAGTCCATAGATCCCATTTTCGATAAGGTCCTTGATGTTCAATTTTTCAACTCAGAATTTTCGGATATTCTGCCGTTGTTTCAAACCATAGGATGGAAGAACTTCATTATTTATCAAGCTAAAGAACTTTTTCCAAATCTTGTCAAAATATTTTATGCAAATTTAGTTCAAGAAGAGAATAGCTTAACAACTAAAGTCAATAGTAGGAAAATAATCCTTACTCCCCAATCATTGGCTCCCATTCTTCACATTACTCCGGGAGAGTTTTAATGTCCTACATTTGCACAATCTTGGATTCTTCAACAAGAATTTACACCAGAAGAGTTTTTTTCACTAATTATGGAGAATGAACCTGTCTACTTTGGACATTCGCCACTTTATAAGCAGCTAAATTTGAAAGCCCAAATCCTTCAGAAGATCATCACAAACAATATTTTGCCACAAGCCAGATCTTATGATCATATATCGTATATCGATTGATTTGTGTTGTGGTGTTTATTAAAAGGGAAGAAGCTTGATTTGGCTAGTCTCATTATGAAGTGGATGTGAGCAAAAATGGATGCAAAACAAGTAACTCTTCCATACGGGGGAGCACTTAATATGATCTTTGCAAGTCAAAATATCACATCTTCATCAAACCTTTTCATAAAAAGGACCAGTTATGAACTCTTCACCTCAACCACTCTCAAACAAATGGGATATGAGAAACGAAATAATGAGTGGTTCTTAAAAGGAGGGAGACAATGGAGGGCGGCTGCTGCACCTCCTTCTTCACCTCAAGATCAGCCAGAAGGTTCAACCTCTCAAATTCCCTCATGGTTTACACCATTCTACAATGAATTCACCTCATTTAGCTGAGATATGCGCAACGCTCTTAAAACTCTATAGGATAATTATTCCTCATTAGATCAACGTCTTATGCGCATTGAACAGATTTGGGGTAGTTCCTCACACGGTGATCCTATGGACACTGGCTCCATACCCCGTAATGATGATTCATCAGCCGAAGAATCTGAAGAAGAGAAAGAAGAAGATGATGAAGAAGAAGAGGAAGCTGGAAATGATGAGGAAGAAGATGAAGAAGAAGAAGAAGAAGAAGAAGAAGAAGAAAGCTCTCAGCAATCCAAAGGAAAAGGAATTGCTGAAGATAGTGACACTGACTCTGATACATAGACTTTTGATGGTGTTTTTGCTACTTAGTATGCTACACATGCTTAAATTCTGAATGTCATTTGTTTTTATTTTTGTTGATGTAAAAGGAAAGTATGTGTGAGCAAAGACTATGAGTCTTTCTATGTATGTGGTTCTAGCTCTGAAATTTTGAAACTTTGAAGTGCTTAGTTATCAATATGATGTATTACAAGTTCTACTATTAATGATAGATTTGCAAACTTTGAAACTTCTGAACTAATGACTTAAAAGAAATTCTTGAAGTATGCTAATTGTTAGGGGAAGTGTTATGATTTATCACTTGGTTCTCTAGATGCATATAGTTCTTTGCTCTTTGTATTAAAATTGTGTACCCTTTTTGTATGATGTCAAAGGGGCAGAGATAATTTAGAGAGCAAAAATATTTGAGCTAAATTGAATATTTGAGATGAATGAAATATTGAATATGAATTGAATATTTGAGTTGAATGAAATATTGAGCTAAATGTTCAAGTAAAAATGCAATATGAAAATTGACTATATAAATAAACTATGCAAATGGAAATATTGGGCACGCAATATTACTTGAATCTATGCTTATTGTAAGGGGGAGCGTTTTACAAGTTTTTTTAAATTTTTGCTCCTTATTTGTCATCATTAGAAAGGGGGAGATTGTTAACCTAATAAGGCTTTCACCTCTTGTTTTGATGATAAGAAATGAAGAAATGGTTATTGACATTATGTGTTCAAGTAATTATGTGCTCAACAAAGCTTTCAAAAGATCACTATCAAACTTAAAGGTGTATGGTGTGTCAAAAAGTGATCAAACTGGGAAGCACAAAGACATCTGAAGATGAAATGAACCTAAAGCTTCAATATTATTATGAAGTTTCAAAGAATAAGGAATGTTCATATTGTTAGGAAATCTTCATGTAAGTACTTCAAAGTTAAAAATGTCATTATAAATTAAATGAATCTCATTAGGGGATAAATATGGACTAAGAGACTTTATTTTAATACCTTGGAAAATGTTTTTCAAAAGTAAGAAAGCAAAGAAACTAAATATCTTTGAAAAATAAAGAAGGAAAGTGTTTTTATACTGTCCAGGCGACTGAGGATAAATCCTCAGGCAACCGAAGATTTTACTGAAGCAAATTAACAAGATAGTGTACCTTCAGGAACCTGACCCTGTGTCTTTAGGCTCTTGAATGTACCTCGGGCTACTGAGGTTGCACTTCAGGCAACCGAAGTACGGCGACAGATAGATTTTTTAAACTTCTCTTTTTCAAATCTAATTGACTTGCGCCCTAATATTTTTGGAAACTTTGAGGGCACTCCAAGTAAACTTGGGGAGCACGAATGAAAGTGTTTTTGAAGCCTATATATACATGGTTTATGAGAATCAAATTGTACCATGCATTGAAAATTCCTTCAAGATATCTTTCACTCAAAGCCTCTTGCTATTTGTTTTAAAAGCTCTGAATTGCTGCGAAAATTCTGAGAAATCTCTGAGCTTTTACAACTTCTCTAAAGAATTTGATTTAAGTTCTTGATCCTCATCAAAGAGAAGTAATTCAGTGATATTTACATAGAGCTTCTTACTTCATTCTTTTGATATTTTGAATTTGAAGTGTATTAGTTTCTAAAGTGTACTAATTAGCTCTTTGTGTGAGCATTATTTGTACGCATATATTTGAATTATTTCTTGTAGATTGACGATTCGAAGGGTTGTTTGGATCGTTGGCTAAGCAAGGGGATATTGCTTAGAGTGGCGGGCTCTAGCCTAGTTAAGGAATGACCGGACAAGGGGATATCGTTTGGAGAAGGCGGGCTGTAGCCTTACCCAAGGAATTTTGTAAAGGTTTGTTCCACCCGTTAAAGGAATAGGTTTAGTGAATCCTTTGGTTGTTTGTCAAATGCAAGGACGTAGGCTGGGTATAAGCCGAACCTCGTAAAAATCCTCGTCTCACTCTCTTTTTCCCTATTCTTTATTTTTAGTTCATATACAACTGCTTGGATGTTTTAAATATCTAAATTATACATACTATGTATATTTGGAATTCAAGTAAACTTAAATTCCAATTTTGATTTGGGTTGCGGAAACCGAAAGGGAGTACGTTGGTTACACCATATCTTATGGAAACCATACGGGAGTACGTTACTTGGTTAACATCCCAAAGATAAATTTATGAAAAGTTTATTTGAATTCTAAATATTTGGAAAGAGTGATTGGATTCATTTATACAGGGTTTTACATCAGCAAACATAAATTCTCATTCACTACAGGGCTTTGTTCAAATTTGTCTAATATCAACAAACAACCATTTTGAACTTTTATATTACATAAGTGTTGTGTATTGACTTGTTTGTTTTCTTTCTAATTATAGTTGATTGGTTTGGTTGAATGATTGGATGTTTGTATGGTTAAGGATTAAATAAAGAAACTAAGTTCTTGAGTGCTTAACAAATTAAACAAATAAGTCACAAATTGGTTAAAAGAAATAAAATAAGTTTAAGAATTCTAAAAAGGAATTAAAAGAAAATTTTAAAAAGCCAATTCACCCCCCCCCCCTCTCTTGGGAAGCTATTCCTAGTTTCACTTCTATATGGCCTAATATTCTTTCTAAAGAACTTATTGAATTTTCTAGTAAGCATAGTCATATCTTCTCTCGATTCTTATTCACTACATTCACTAGAGGTGTTAACGGATATCTTTAAAGCAGTTACTTTCTTAACTCTATTTTTCTCATTCAAATTCGCATTAATAGTCATCTCGTATATGATAAGTGACCCTATAAGTTCATCTAGAGTCATTGTTTTAAGTCTCTATCCTCAACTATAGCAATAGCCTATCATTTCCAAACAGGTGGCAATCCCCTAAGAATTTTCCTAATCATTTCATATGTGGGATATGTTTTGCCTAATGCATATAATGAGTTAGTGATGTGAGTGAAACAAGTGTATATGCTTTGTATGGATTCACCAGTGTTCATCCTAAATGCCTCATACTCACTAGTCAGCATGTCAATTCTACTATCCTTAACATCTCTAGTACCCTCATAAGTAATCTCTAATTTATCCCATATTTCCTTAGCTGCTTTGCATGCCATAACCCTATTGAATTCATTTGCATCAAAAGCACAATATAAATTATTCATAGTAGTTGCATTTACATTTATTGCTTTTATGTCATCATTAATGTATTCATCCTCTGTCTTAGGTACTCTAGTCTCTTCTACAGTGTTTATGGGAACATAATTTCCTCTAGAGACCACACTCCACACCTTCCAATCAATGTTTTAAAGGTAAGTATGCATCCTTTGTAACAGAAAGTGTAGTTCACACCATTGAAAATAGGAGGACGTGTGGACGAATGTCCCTATGAAAAAGGGGTTACACTAACATGAGTCATTATGATCTTTTTTCAAAAAAATGATTAATTAAGTCTAAGCAACTAGGCTCTAATACCAATTCTTAAAATTAGTATAATCCCAGGAGGGGGGTGAATTGGATATTTTTAAAATTTCTTTCTTGAATATTTAACCAATAGCAGTATTTCACAAACCTAGAGTCAGTCTAGAGTTTTTAAAACATGAACAGATAGATGCAATTGCAATTAATTTACTCTACATAAATTTAAAAAAGCAAGCATAAAAAGCAAAGCAGATAAAGTAAATATGACACAAGATGTGTTATCGAGGTTCGACAAATGTGCCTATGTCCTCGCCTCTAGCTCGGAAGCCCAAGGATTCCACTAAAACTCAATTCTCAATGGAGCAACACCTAATACAACACCCTTTCCCTACTAGGCAAGGGAAACCCCAGGTCAAATTAATAGGACTGACCCCAACCTTTACCAAAAACCCTTATAGGCAAGATCAACACCCCTTCAGGCCACGCCTGGAATACAACATATAAGCAATATAAATTTTGTGTACAATTTCAATGCTTCTCCAATAAGAAAATATGCATAAATAAAATCAATGCACTTCAATATGATAGGATTTGTAAGGTCAATGAAGATTAATATAACTACTCTTAAGATAAAGTCAATATAACAAGCAATATGTGATCAGAGTGTGTTGTGATAGATTCCTTGAAATATATATATATATATATATATATATATATATATATATCAATCACAAATTTCAAGGATTTTAAGAACACCAACAAATATCTCAAAAATAATTTATCAAGTATTAAGTACAGGAGATATTTGGATTTCTAGCTTGTCAAAAATAGTTTGCATAAAGCTCAAGACAAGCTCTTGAATCTTGCAACAAGAATGCAAGACTAACAAGCCCTAGAGAGTTTTCCCAAAGAAGACTTATGAATTAAATCACAAGGAAAAACAAAAGCTTACTACACTCAATAAAATTAATCTCAAACAAGTACAAGCAATGAGAGTGTAAGCCTTTTATAGAAGATCTTTAAAACACTGTAACCAAAGGATTTTAGCAAGAATAATGAGTAAGAATGATATTTTTAGGCTTGTATAAGAAAAATGAGTATTTGGAATTTCAAAGGATTTTTGCTAAAGATGTTTTCTAATCTCCTACTAATCAAGACAAATGAAGGAGTATATACAGACACTCCAAAACTCGTAACAGTTTGGGACTCAATGGGTATTTTTGAAAATATTAAATTATATTTAATAAAAAACAACGCAGTTTAACCTCGGTAAAAATTTCGCCAACCCGAGAGGTTCGATCGATCATATTCAGGTTTTGGTCGACCACATTGCTAAGTTTGGTCGACTGTGGCACTTCTAAATTGCAGATATGGTCAACCGTCTTAAGGCGATTTTGAACCTCTTCATATGTTTGGTCGACCAATATAAAGGATGGTTGGCTACTCAACTAGCTTTGGTCGACCGTGGCAAAAATGAACTGTACATTTGGTCGGTCGAATGCTCAAGGGGTTAGACACATTTTAGTTTGGTCGACCTAGGACGATCCATTCATTTCAGAATAGCTGACTGCGTGAAGTCAACATGTTGAATTCTGACCGATTATGTTGACCAAGGCTTTTACACTGCTTGGAGTTTGGTCGACCGAGGCTTAGTCTTTTCAGCCAACAATGTGTTCATTCGACTAAGCTAGTTATTACTAGTTTGGTTCAATCGACCGGGGCTATTTACAAGCATAATTTTGACCCTAAATTTTATCCCTATTTATGTAAATATGACATCTTAGCCTTAAGGGAATTTTCATTA
This sequence comes from Malania oleifera, assembly GCF_029873635.1. Classification (NCBI taxonomy): domain Eukaryota; kingdom Viridiplantae; phylum Streptophyta; class Magnoliopsida; order Santalales; family Ximeniaceae; genus Malania; species Malania oleifera. The sequence goes on along the minus strand of NC_080422.1, from coordinate 85,341,153 downwards.
AGTGCATGGGGGTCCTAAGGTTGATCTTTGATCATTGAGTTTATTTTACGTATCATGCATACGATGCATGAATTATTACAGACCATATAAAATTATAGACCTAAAGCAAGAAATTGAATGCAAAATCAATAAACAAAGGTGGTCTTCATTCTTTTTGCTCTTCCAATGCCAACATATGATGTAATCTTTGTGGTTCTTATGGCTTCTTTGCGTCCTTACCATTCGTGCGAGCCGAGAGTTAATCCTGTTCATAAGTTCAATGCACAGGTAAGAACTATTGGATTTGTCATAATCAAAATGGGAAGGACTCATAGAGTCAACATCCCGTAATTTTAACGTAGAGAATTTCCAACCCAAGAATACCCTTGGTAGCACCCAACTCCTTTATGTCAACTTCCTTTCTCAATAGAGCCCTCCACTGATTTACATCAGTCAGATTCTTAATTCCCAGAAATCGCCATGTCACTCACATCAAACAACATAATACTTGCCCACTTGTAGCCTATATCTCCCTCTTCCCCTCTAAGAGCACCACGAACCCCCCTGTTTGATTCTTATACAGTACTTCCATCTCCTCCACCATGGCACCTATCCACCTACCCTTCCCCTGGTCATGCACTGCCTCTTGAAAGGTAGTAGGATCCTTCCTGGTAGTAATGGTTGCATAAGACATCATATCACACTTGGATGGTGGCCTGATAGTGCCTATGAGCCCATTGTGATCCTGCTAGTCTCTCGAGTTTGAACTCCCTGCATTATTGTTGATTTTATAAGCCCAATCCCATTTTAATTATGACAAATTCAGAGTATCTCACTTTTGCATCTAGGGTATGAATAAATATTTCTCTTAGAAGGCACATAGAGTCAAGGAACGTACTACAGAGAGTATTAAGTGTTTCAGGCGACTGAACCCATATTAACTTGGTCATTGAGAGTATTAAGTGTTTTAGGTAACTGAACGTACTACAGATAGTCAACTGAATGCTTCAGGTGACTGAACAACTTTTCTAATTGATCGAACCTCTACTGACTTTATTAATTGTGTAATGCCCCAACCTGGGTCTACCAGGGAGTACTGCGTCTCTCCTCCTCAACTTGGACTATACAAACGCGGGCACACCTTATTAGACTAATGACTAGCCCCACAGAGCAATAGTGTCCTTTTCAGTGTGTTTTGTCCTCACTCACACATTTCCTGAGAAAACTTCCTAAAAGGTCACCCACCCCAAGATTACTCCAAACCAAGCATGCTTAACTGTGGAGTTTTATGAGAAGTCTCTCGAAAAGAAAGGTGCACCTTTTTTATATGGGTAGTAACATCAAATCCTTTAAGTCTTTCTTCCACGGGGTATCACATTCTCCCCCACTTATAGAACGCAATGTCCTCATTGCAAACCCACATTTCCAAGCCCAGGCAATGTGAATCTCATCCCACTTCCGGCTGGGTAATGGCTAGTGGGGGAGAATGTGATACCCCGTGGAAGAAATGCTTAAAAAAGATTTAATGTTACTACCTATATCAACAAGGTGAACTTTTCTTTTTGGGAGCCTTCCTATAAGAACTCCACGGTTAAACGTGCTTAGCATGGAGTAATCTTAAGATGGGTGTCCTTTCGGGAAGTTTCTCAAGAAGTGTGTGACTGGGGAAAAAACACACTGAAACGGACACATGTTAGTCTGTGGGGCTAGTCATTAGTCCAATACGGCCCGACCCCCTGTTGTTTGGTCTAGGTGGAGGAGGAGAGACACAGTGCTCCCCGGCAGACCCAGGTTGAGGCGTTACAAATTGGGTACGTATGAACATTAAGGCGACGAAATCCCACCTTCAGTCAACTGAACCACAAGGATTAAAAACCTTAAACTCATGGAAAACCTTAACTTTTGCCTCCTCAATTCCACGAATGACACTTCCCTCTCACCCGAAGGTTCAAATCTCCTTGTTCGAGCTCTCTACGCTCATATTTCTCTTCTTAATCTAAAATTTCCCTTTCAAAGCCAAGATTTTCAACATTTTAACTCCATTATCATGTCTAGAAGAAAGCATCTTGCTCAAAATACTCCATTAACATGTCAGGATGATATTGAGTTCATCCATCGTTGCTTCATGACCCCAGGAGTGAAGAAGCTCTATAACAATCACCTTTGATCTTTAGAACCAATTCTTGGTAAGATCCTTGATATTTGATTTATGCAAGAATACTTCCCAAACATTCTTCATAGGTTTTTAGATTTAGGTCAGGTTAGGTTTGTGTTTCATCAACCCCAAGGTGTATCCAAACATTGTGTGAATTTTCTATGCAAACTTAGGTAAAGAGGGTGAACACTACACCACTCAAAGAATGACCAAAAATTTTACGCTCACTACGAGCAACATTGCTGCATGGTTCAACATTGACCGTGGAGATTTTGAGTGTCCTAAAGTTGGACCTACCTGGATAGAGGAACATGATTTCACCCCCCCCCCCAAGTCTTTCTTCCTCCTGTTTTAACTGAACATAGCAATAATTTTGGGCACCCCCTCTTATACAAAAAACTGAGTCTTGAAGAAAATATATCCACCTCTCATCACATACAATAGTCTTCCTCGAAGTGGGTCAAGAGACCATCTTTCATATTTAGATTGTTTTGTGATGTGGTGTATTTACACCGGAAGGCATCTAGATCTTCCTTCTCTCATCATAAAACGGATGATCACCAAAGAAGAATCTCGAAGAGTCATTCTCCCTTACAGAGGGGCTTTAAACCTTATTTATGAACATCTTGGCATTGCTCGTCCTTCTACCTTATTTAATAGACAAAAGGCATCTGATAAATTCTCATCTGCAACTATGAAACAAATGGGCTATGAATTAGGTGGAGTACTTGGTTGGATTCCCAAACATCGTCCACCTCCATGAGATAATGTAAATGCGCGCATGGAGGAGGAATGAAAATTTGATCATAGGCATAATCCACATCATGAGGAGCCACCTACTCCTGCTGGTACATCCAATGCTCCAGCCGATTATGCCTCCCTCCAATGAACTCTCAATGATATTTGTTGGCATATGGATTTTCGATTCGACAAAATGCAACAGGGCATCCACTCCAACTTCTGGTCCTTCCACCAGAAACTCGAAAAGCTTGAAGACAAAAGGGTGGTGCTTCCTCGTCTGAAGGGAAAGCACCTATGGAAGCAAGCTCGAGTGAATAGGATGATGAAGATGACGAGTTGGATGAGAGCTCATCTAGTGGAGATGCCATTGGTGGGGATTAGATGAGAGAGCTTTAATTTTTATAGAAAATATTTTTGAATCTTGATGTAATCTGATTGTATTTTTTGTTTAACACAACTTGATTATGTGTTTATGCTTTTTGATCTTAATATATATGAGTTGGTTTGAAGCCACTATGACGTTGGTGATGGTCATGAAGACTGATTTATGCATGCTGGTTGATATTGATTACTCTTTATGGTTGATGCATGTTGGTAGCCTTATGTAGACTGGTTTATGTATAGTGTGACATAATGCAACTTTTTTTAGGTCTTTTTCTGATGTCAAAAAGGGGAGAATAATGGACAAAATGGATTTTTGAATTTTAAGTCAAAAGAGGGAGGATTATAATAAGATAGAATACATTTTTGAAAGTCAATCAAAATTAAGCTTAAAACGACTATATATTGAAAAATTTTAAGTCTTAATCTCAATATTCCTAACATGTTTTACATTGCTTATTCTTATGTTTGTGCATATTGTGAGGTGGAGCCTTATCAAGACTACCTCATTTTGCTCCTTGCTTATCATCATCAAAAAGAGGCAGATTGTTGGCTTAACAAGACTAAATCTCATTTTAATAATGACAAATCAAGACATCTAATTGTGCCATTAAGTGTGTATAGAAATATTACAATATAAAATTACAATGAAAGATGCAAAATGGAAAGTCATGAAGCATACACACAAACGTGTATTGCTGTTAAAATGAAGCTTGGATGAATACTAAGCTTAAGGACATGAAGACTTAAATAGTTTATCATGTATATTGTAAAATAAGTTTCATGTAAAAAAATCTCAATTAATTTTTGTTACGAAGCTCTTAGGTGACCTAGTTGGACCTTAGGCATTTTACAATTTTGGATAATATTTTTACAAGTCCAAAAGTTTATTTCAAAAGGTTAAAATCATTTTTAAAATGAAAAACATGTAAAGGAATTCATACTTCAGGATATCTAGGCGACTGAGGCACAGTGCTTAGTCGATTGACCAAAGCATAGTCTGAACACTGGTCTGGCATTAGGGAGCTCGGGCGACCAAACCTCATGTTCAGTCGATCGAATGGCTACTGCCATTGTTAAGTTTAGAACACAGTTGGTTTGGGTGACTGAACCTTAATTAGGATTTAGTTGACCGAATGGATTCGAGCGGCTGAACTTAGAGTTTAGTTGATCAAATGACTACTGCTACTTTGTAAATTCCTTATTAAATTGGTTCAAGCAACCGAACATTCAGTTCCAGTCGACTGAAGCGTTGCAATAAGTTCTCAAACGGTAGAAAATATTTATGATTCTCAAATATTAAGTTACTAAAACATGTACAACGACTATAATTCAAACCTACATATAAATAGCTAACCCTAAATATGTTTTAGACAAAAGATTACACCTATTATTGAATATCAAGTGTGATTTGCGCCATTCTTACTGAATGTTTTTTTGCATTCATATTTTCCAGCTTATAGCTTGTCAAAACCAAAAAACCTTCGAGCTTAACAACAATATTATTTTGAGAGTGTATTAGATTTTATTGTGTACGAATCCACTATTTTCAGAGAGTTAATCTTTGTACAACTGTTCTTGATTATTTCTTTGTAACGAGCAAAAGGAGATTTTTGTTTGAGAGATTTCTCCACCTGTTGAATTAGAGAGGCGACTCTACCTAGTGAAGGCAAGAGGCAACTCTACCTAAGTAAAAGAGAGAGGCAACTCCACCTAAGTAAAGGAGAGAGGCGAATCCACCTATTGAAGAAGGGTTTGTAAAGGTTTTTCTGCCTACTAAAAGAGAGAGAGACTTCTCCGCCTACTAAATGAGGGATAGTGAAATCCTCAAAGCGGCTGGGTTACTTTATGCGAGGACATAGGCATGGTCTCCGAACCTTGTAAAAAATTTGGTGTCACTCTCTTCCCTAAATCTTTTATATTTTAAGCATACTAATATTTTGTACTTAAGCATATTTATAATAATATTGATCTGCTGTGAATATTATTAATATTGTGTAGTTGAGCATATTTGTATTAATATTGATCTAATGTGAATATTGTTAATATAGTGTAGTTGATCACGTGTTGAAATCTATGCATAAAATCTCTCATATTTAAGGATTGATTTTTGTTTTTCGTGGAAATCATACTTTAGGCAAGGACATAGGCATGGTCTCCGAACCTTGTAAAAGTCTGGTGTCACTCTCTTCCCTAAATCTTTTATATTTTAAGTATTTTAAGCATACTAATATTTTGTACTTAAGCATATTTGTAATAATATTGATCTGCTATGAATATTATTAATATTGTGTAGTTGAGCATATTTGTATTAATAATGATCTAAAGTGAACATTGTTAATATTGTGTAGTTGATCACGTGTTGAAATCTATGCATAAAATCTCTCATATTCAAGGATTGATTTTTATTTGCCATGGAAATCATACTTAAGGGTATCTATATATATTGATATACTTGTTTGTTAAGCATACTGCTGTTATTAAGAAGTTAAGATCACTTGTGAAAATAATATTTAAAATTATTAAAACTTCTGCATAATTTTTAAATATCCAATTCACCCCCCTCTTGGGATCACACCTCGACTTTCACTATATTTAAGACATCTTCATATCAATGAAAGTATTTTACAAATTCTATACAATGACATAAACCAATTGTTAATAAAATTTGGTGGCTACACAGCTAGGTAGCGATGTACTCCTCTAACTGTTGTGAGTAACATTTGGCGACAATATGGATCATGAAGGGATAGTGTTCAATAGCAATATGGCTATGGTGACAACAAACTGCTGTGATGGTACAAATTCATCTTCCACAACAATGTGTGTTTGACTAAGTTGAATTTGTCAATTTATTATTTTTTATCAACTTTAGATTAATGTTGAATTAACACAGATTTGACCAAATCATTGTCAGCTTTGATTGTGTAATACTTGTTCTAAAATGAATGGAGTTGGACTTTCCAAAGATTCGTGGTTGAGAGGCGATACCAATGCAATCGAGGGAGGTGGAAGGGAGTTGATGGAAAGGAGAGGGGCCTGTAAGGGATGGTTCATCCATGTACATTGAATTTGGAACTCGCTAATTAAAAGATGCCACATTAATAGTTAGATCCATACAAGTGAAGAGTATGATTTTATCTCAATCCCCAATGATGTGGGTCTTATATTATATTACTAAGTTCAAATGTTAATATGATACCATGTAATTGGGGGGTCTTTAATCTTACATGAAGGAAGCGTGCTTTTTAAGTACATCTGGATGAGAAAAGTATGTGACGATCATATTAATTTAAAACTTGCAATTATATCTTAAATCTATTTAATAAAATCAGAATTCACTTTTGAATTTATCCTTCTAATATGAAACTATTGAGAAATTGAAACTTAAGATGGGAGAATTTTGTTTGTACTCTTATTATTTTTAAATTTAAAGTTTGATATAAGTTATGAAAAAAAATTATTACACCATTTGCATAATTAGTTTTAGATATGATGCTCATACCTTTTACTGGTAAATTGTTTTTAAAATAAAACTGGAAAGAACTAAGTCAAACACATGAAGATTGTAGTTTATAGAGATATTATGTTAGATGAAACACCTTAATCTACTTAATTTTCTAATTAATGAATGACTAAGAAACTATATAAATAATAAATAGTTTAATTATAATTTTACCTTTAGAGGAATGATGTTATTAATGACATAAACATGAGATTTAAAGAAAAATCAATGAGTACCTTTTTTTCATGTCCTTTGGTTATGTAACACCACACATAGGCTCTACATTTCCATTCAAAAAGTGTATTTTGACAAAACACAATTATACAAGATCGGGGAAATCGAGAAAATAGAAAATTAACATAAGATTTCACTTGCGCTTGGGCAAGAATTGGATTTAAATTTATGTGGATTTGGAAACAAGGGAATTCGAAATTATATTGAGTTTTTCTAAATCTACGCAAATTCAATTCTAAGAATTGAAATCCATACTCCTTAATATAGTTATCTAAATTAATACATGATCATTGTGGACATAGGCAAAAGAGAAATTTTCATCATTTGTAGATCACTCGAGTAAATGCAATAATTCACAAGAAAGACGTGTTCTATAGTTATACATGATCTGTACAAGAAGTCATTACTTCCTAATCGTAAAATACTTGCACAAATAGCTATTCATATATGAATTGTATTTATAGTACAATTAAAGACTTTTACTCATTGCATCCTACTTAAATCTAAAAAAGTTAGTGAATCCATCTTACATACATAAAATATTGAATTGTTATTAATCCCCATTACTTGTTAGGTGCCTAGTGTTAAAAACTCTCAAGAAAATTTATTTGTAAAGTGAATATGACATCACATTATGGCTTCAAGTGCACAACTACAATAAAAAAACTTGAGAAAAAAATTTAAATATTTTCATCATAAGTAATATTACCGACCTAAATGGGTGAATCCATAATGTGAATAAACCTTCTTTTTATTTTTACCGTCCAATTCATAAATACCATAAATTATTTTAGTTAACAATTTGAATTGAATAAAATTAACAAGTACAAGTCCATAATAATACTAATTTTAAAAGTATAGGAAGTAAAATAGATTTCGATTAAAAATATAAAAATTTTACTTAATTATTATTTCGCTACTTAAAAAATATTCGCCGTCCAATGTGAAAGTCACATCAAAGCAACCCATTGTATTCATTTAAAAAAGCAACCCGTGGTATTGAATGAAAGAATATTTCATAAAATGATATCAATATAAATTATCTTATATACTTATTAACAAAACTGTACTATATCGTACGTATTATAAAAAATATAAAAAAAAAAATTATATTCTCACGTGTTCAAGTGGATATAAGTTATACTATAAGAATTGGACTTAAATCATACAAAAGCTTTTGTGTATATATATATATATATGATTTAATTATAATGTTGACTTATATTATATTTTTTATTTTATATTACATCATATCTTATTCTTTTTGAAACTTTTGTTCATATATATATTTGACATCAAAAATAAAATAAATCATTCTATACAAATCATATAAAGCATATTTTAAATATATTGTTTTTGGGGGAAGCATTAAACATATTCAAATGTCTCTTGGTACTTTTAAAATTAAATAAATTATTTATGAATAAGACAATTGGCAAAACAAAGACTTATGTCTAATATTAAAGATATTGCAAGTAATTTAAGGTCTTTTGTTTTCAAGCATAAAGTTGCTTCTATATATATAATCCTAACTTTAGTATATCACACAGCGTGTTTGCTTGTATGGGTTTGAATATTTTAATGAAAATATTTTTATCGTACTATGTCTGTTACAAGGACTTTAATTTTATGGTCTTTACTCATACTTTTTATTACAATATTTAGTTACATAAACTATATTAATAGATCATGATTTTTTTCTAAGTGATTATCGCATAAAAGTATTATATATAACTATTTATTGTTCTTTTTTTCTACCATGAAAAATGAATGAGATTGTAAGACTTATATTGTTATAATAAATTAAATGAATTTTTGGAAAATGAAAATGAATCATTAGTCATGATGAAAAGAAAAAAGAATGAAGTTACATTTCATTAAATTGTATCTCTCAAATAGGAAAAAAAAAAATTCCTAAATCAAACTAATCGGCAAAAGCTTTTTAATTTGAACATAATTTTAGGATTAATAAGAAAAAATTTCATCTCTTGGTGACTTTTTTGTTTTGTTTTTTTTTTTAACCATTAAATTACACCAAAAGTCTACATCATGGGAATGTTTGTAACTGTATAAAATAAGAATTTTGGGGCTTTGTGGAAACCTTGAATCACATTTGTAACTCATGTGAATGACATTTTTAGGCCCGAAAATTGTTATAATGTAACAAATAAAATATTATATATTTATTCTTATGATTTGAAATGAATTACTTCTTTCTCATGTCCTAGCCAAGTTAACTTTTTTACACTAAACTTTGTGCTATATTGGACCTAAGTTCAATGGTTTTGTAATGGATTATGTTCAAAAAGAACAAAAGAAAAGTGAACTCCTAATACAATCTTCCCATATTGGACATTTATACTCCTCATTCATATAAATATCTAAATATATATAGCAAATCTCATATCGAATTCACCTATTTCATTCACCTATTCACAAACATTACATAGCCAAAAAAAAAGAGTAAATTGAGTCACTTTGGATTTGGAAGTTTAAATGCTAGACCTCAAATTTGAATGATCCATTGTCTAAACTCCAAACTTCCAAATATAGTGTCAATTGAGTAATCTATATTCCTCAATCTGGCATGGAGAAAGTTCCAATCAAAAAACAAAAATTATGGTCTTAAGAGAGAGAGAGAGAGAGAGAGAGAGAGAGAAAGGAGATTCCGGCGATTGACTTTAACAAATAATGGGGATACAATGTATAATATTAATTCAATATTTTATATATGTAAGAGAGATTCACTAACTTTTCCAGATTTAAATAGGATGTAGTAAATAAAAGTCTTTAATTGTACTATGAATACAATTCCTATTTTAATAGCTATTTTACGATGAGAAAGTAACGACTTCTTCTACAAATCATGTATAACTATAGGATATTGCATTCTTATAAATTATTGCATTTTTTTGGTCAATAGTATGGGTACTAAAGTATGTTTCGATCACTCTTTTTTAAATATTACTATTGATAAATATAAATTACATGTTATGAATTTGATAAATTAAGTGAACTGACTTTCTTCTAACAATGATAGCAGTGAAATATTATGTTAATTTTCTTTTTTCTCAATTTCAATATCTTGTATAATTATTTTCTCTAAGTACACTTTTTGAATGGAAATATAGAGCATATGTGTGGTGGTACATAACCAGAGTGGAACGCCCTGAACCCAAAACTAGGGTTCAGAGTGTTATGTGAAATAAATCTCTAATACCGCCTCGTGACGCCCCGAACCCACCAAAATGGGTCTGGGTGCCACATGTTCCATTACCTATACCTGGCTCTATATTAATTATGCAGCATAATTAATAACAATTCTTCCATAATATACTAGAATTTCTACATCTATATACATCTCAAAAACATCACCCAATATCCAGTATTCACAATTCTGAAAACATAAATATACCCAAAAGAAAATATACATATCCAACAGTCCATACCCTATCTCTCACTCTCAAAAATGCTAGAACCGCCCGAACTCTCTAAGCTCAATCCTGCGAAGGTTCTGAAAAAGATAAAGTTCACTATCAGGTGAGACACATCTCATTAAGGATGAAATACATTAAATCAACGTGTGATAATCATGAGGTCAAAGTACAACATATACGTATATTCATTATGTTGAAATAAAACCACAATTAAGAAATCGTTCTCTATTCCTACTCATACACAAATAAGGTATTTTACCAACAAGAGTTCCTAAGGATAGTGGTAATTACCCACCCATACAAGTAGCACCCCTTTGCTCTGACACTTTAAGCAACCTACAGTCACAACTGAAACATATCAGGGCACTTACCTTACTCAGTAAGCCCTCAGGTGGTTAGTTTATCTCGTGCTCACACATTCACACAAAGGTTTATAGGTAGAAGTTCCCTAGAATAGATAAGATTACCCGACCACACAAGTAGCTTCCCTCTGCCCTAACATGTTATGCAGCCCACAGCTACATTTGATACCTATCAGGGCACTCGCCTTTCCCAGTATGCCCTCGGGCAAAGTATACCCCTCCCCAAATACAAGTAATACTACTATATTTAATACTGATAATACCTTACTATATTACTCTTTATGTTGTTATCATTGTGACATTCATTACATTCACTTTCATATTCTATATTCATGTGTCACATATTCATTATCTCTTCCTATATTCATGTTTGTTTTCACATATTCTGTTTTCATGTCATTTCTGTTTGCTGATCTTATATCCATTGCTTCCATAACTGTCATTTCCATATCCATTGTTCCTATATTATCCATGGTTAAACTTAAAATTATGCATTTAGTACCCTTTATACCGGTGATAAATCCAAATCATGCTTCCGCCCTATTACAGGTTGTGCATCCCAAAGGTTGGACTTAACCTTAGTCGGACCTTTAAAGTTAAATTAACCACATTCTACAATCTGTAGGTCCGATTGGCTGTTTCCACACTGTTCTAGACTCCAGGGGGGCACTACCCTTCCCTAGCACAATTGACCATCCCATCTCCACACTCTATCTAAGACGTGTGGGTGCACTAGCACTACCATACATATCCGCAACAGTACTTTATTCCTTTTCTTGGTCCACTAGAGTTCTCAAACCATGCATTGTAATTTAACATTACCAAACACATGCAAAATAATTCATATCACATTTTAGTTCCTAATACATTTCCAGTATTTCCTGCATCTCATACATATATCATTGTTCAACTTAAAAACTTCATTTTACTCGTGTCACGCAATTTAACAACAAATTTCATACGTTCATTGAAAATAAGCCAACTCATAACCATCGTTCATATACTGAAAATATATATTTAATTCCTTACACATTTAACCAGAAAATTTGTCATTTAACTTCCTTTTTTCACAAATAATATCTAATAGCACAGCCCTAGGCTCAAAAATTTACAATTCAAACGGTTGGCATTTCAGAACCCACATGAAAATCATATACATATATACATAATATTTCCATTTTTCACAAGTTATTTCCTCAAAAATACATATTTAATATATTCCCCTTACCTGATTTCTTGAACTACACCAGTAGGGACCCCAAAACGATGCCTGCGGCGTTCACCTGAACCTTAATTCAATAACCCTAATTTAATCAAATCAACCCTAAATAAAATATTATTTTAACATTTCCTATACCCATAAATTTCAAATAACATTTAAACTCTTGAAAATAACTAATTTCCTTAATTGCCTAAATCCCACTCTCGCTATGGAGTGATGCCTAGGACCCCGAAATTAAAAATTTGCTCTGGTCAAAGTGATGACGATCGAGATTAGGACCCCATGGTTGTGCCCGATCATCGATTTAGCTGAAAATTTAAGGAGAAGTTAAGGAAAGAGAGGGAGTTTACATTTCCCCAAGATTGGCACCTACGCCACTCCTAGAATAATAAAATGCTTGCAGGGTTATGGCAGTTTTTCAATAGTGTGGGAATTTCCTATATACTTTTTTATTTCAGGAGGTTCTTTTCCTCGCATTTTTCTATTCGTCCTTTTGGAGTTTCTAAACATCTTTCTTGGGCCTCCTGTATTAATAATATTAGATTTAAGAAAAATGTAATATAAGACCCATATCATTAGGATTGAGATAAAATTATACTCTTCACTTGTATGAATCTAACTATTAATATGGCATTTTTAATTAGTGAGTTCAAAATCTTATGTACATGGATGAACCATCCCTTACAAGTCCCTCTCCTTTCCATCACCTCCCTTCCACCACTCTCAATTGCATTGGCATCACCTCTCAATCACAAAACTTTGGCAAATCCAACTCCATTCATTTTAGTACAATTATTACACAATCAAAACTGACAATGATTTGGTCAAATATGTGTTGATTCAATCTAGTATAATTAATCGAAAGTTTATTAGAAATGATAGACAAATTAAGCTTAGTTGAATACACATTGTGATGGAAGGTGATTTTCTGCCATTGAAGGAGTTTGTCGTCACCCTAGCCACACTACTTTTGAACACTATCCCTTCTTGATCCATATTGTCACCAAAAGTGATTCACTAAAATTAGAGGAGCACATCGCTGCCCTAGCTATGTGGCCATTAAATTTTATTAAAAGTTGGTCTATGTTGTTGAACATTGTCCATCAAAGTTGCCATCACCAATTATTTTTGACAAGGCACAAAATATCTATAAAATTAGGGGCACTTTAAGGAGTAATTTAAGGCACAAAGGTGGGTGAGGCGAGGAGGAGGGGTTAATAAAAGGCTCATAACCCCCAAATAAAGAGGGAGAATAAAGGAGCACATATAGTTCTAATTAAAAATATAAAAACTAACCTATCATTTCACTATTTAAAAAATACTGACCATCCAATGCAAACGTCACATCAAAGCAATCCATTGTTTTCATTTAAAAAAGCAAGCCGCAATATATATCACAAAATAGTATTATATGTAACTTTTGATTGTTTTTTTTTTTTTCCTAAAAAATGATTGGTGCTCTAAGACTTACATTGTTGTCATAAATAAAATGAATATTTTTGAAAATTAAAATGAATCATTAATCATGATGAAAAGAAAAAGAATGAAACTACATTTCATTGAATTGAATTGTATCTCTAAAATAGCGGAAAAAAATTCCTATGAACATAATTTTTGGATTAATAAGTAAAAAATTGCTTCTCTTTATGACTGATGTTTTAAACATTAAATTACACCAAAAGTCACATCATGGGAACGTTTGTAAATGTGTAAAAAAAGAATTTTTGGGACTTTAAGAAAATAAAACCTTGAGTCACATTTCATGTGAATGCAATGCTTAAACCTTGAAAAATGTCCTCAAATTGTTAGAATGTAACAAATAAAATATTATGTATTCATTCTTATGATTTGAAATGCATTACTCCTTTCTCATGTCCTGCTCAAGTTAACTTTTTTACCCTTGACTTTGTACTATATTGAACCTAAGTTCAATGGTTTTGTAATGGACTATGTTCCAAAGGAACAAAAAAATAAAAATAAAAATAAAAAGTGAATTCCTAATACAATCTTTTCATATTGGACATTTTTACTCTTTGATGCATATAAATTGTTGACTTTTTAAGTCCAATCACTGTTTTAATGCTGACAAAACAAAAGTGTCTTACTTGTGCATTGAGTGCTTATACATATATTTAATTTGACACGCACATAAAACAAAAGGAAATGGAAGCCAGAAGCACTTAAATAGCACATACTACTGGTGCATTCCATGAAGACAGAAGAGCAAAAAGAAAAAGAAGACATATATATTTTAATTTTTATTTGCATTTTGTTTTCCATTTGGCAAGTAATAATGCATTGCATGCATGATGTAGATGGAAGTTCAGTGATGGCCATAGACAGACCCTAGGACAAACATTTTTCATAGAAAAACATTTTCTTAATAACTAATTGGTTCGAGTCAAAAGTTAGGGCCAAAATGAACTTTACAAAGGTTGATCGACGTTGGGTTTTTACGCTTAATTAAAAGCCTCGGTTGACCGAACCATTCCAGCTCAAATCACTTCAGTTGACCGAACGAAGAAATTAACCAAAGTCAAAGCCTTGGTCGATCGACCCAATTTGAACTCACCTTCCACGGTCGACCGAACTATAAATTTGAATTTTCTACCTTTGTTTGGCTGACCAACCGTCAAGAACCGGTAGACTGGCCTTAGGCCGCGGTCGATCAAACTTACAAAGGTTCGAAATCGCATTTGACTCAGCCAACCGGCCATCGCTCACAGTTGACCGAACCTATTCAAAAATAAAATTTATTGTGTGTGTTTGATCGACCAACGCTGAGGGTCAACCGACCGAACCTCTCAGGTCAGGCCATTTTAAAATGCTTAAACACACTTAAAAATTAATTAAATAACTTTAAAATTACCACCGTGCCCTCAACGGTCATATTTTTGTCCAACTCTATATATACCCCCTCATTACTCAAAATTAGGGACTTGATTAGCCTAAAAATTCTCTCAAATTTTATTCTTAATTTTTCACTCTGTTTTATTATTCTTTTGATAAATCTTACAAGAGAACATTATTTTTTAGCATTCACTTGGGCATTTATTTTTACAAATCATATATCTTTTACTCTCATATCTTATTCATTTTTCAAATAATATTTTGAGTGTAAATCTAAATGTTCTCCTATAATTTTTATTGAAAATATTTTTGGAGAAATTTATTTGGGTTCAAATCTTTGAAGTGCATTATCATATACATCATTTTCAAAGGTTATAAAATCATTTTGAGAAACACCACACATACTCACATTGACCTTTTATTTCATATCATATGTGAGTGTATTTTAGCTTTATTATGTACACATATGCTTGTTGAGAAGCATTTCCTTGTACAAAATTTCATATTTGTTGTATTTTCGACGTGTGGTCGAAAGAGTGAGACCTGCCCTATGAAAAGTCTCGGATTGCTTAAACCCGGTTAAGAAAACACTGAATGGTCTAGACTCGGTTAAGAAAACTAGGTACACCTTTCTGAGGTGTCGTTGTATAGGTTGGGGTTAGCCTTATGAATCTGACTTGGGGTATTTCCTTTGCCCAGTAAGGAGAGGGTGTTGTATCGTTGACGCTCCACCTGTTAAGCGAGCACATAGTAGAATCCTCCTACTTGTTAGCTAGCTTGAGGCGGGGACGTAGGCAGGATTGGCTGAACCCCAATAACATATATCATGTCATGCTTTCTCTTTTTTATACTCTTTATTTTCCGCACTTTAATTTCCGTACATGCATGTTTGATTATTTATTGTCTTAATTGTTTTACATACATGCTTTAAATATTGTGGGTATTAGATCTATTTAGAAATACTCTAGGTTGCGATATACTGCTTGTGGATTTGATCTTAACCTAGGAAGATTTTTTAAAATACCCAATTCACCGCCCCTCTTGGGAATACACCAATTCCAACATAAATATCTGGAAAAATCCTCTTTTCCAAAAATCTCATATCGAATTCACCTATTTCATTTATCTATTCATAAAAGTTATATAACAAGAAAATTAAGTAAATTGAGAGTCACTTTGGATTTGGAAATTTAAATTTTTGACGTCAAATTTGAATAATCCGTGGTCTAAACTCCAATCTTCCAAATACAATGTCAATTGAGTAATCTATGTTCCTTGATCTGCTATAGATGAGAAAGTACCAATAAAAAAATGTTATCCAAATTAATGCATGCAGAACCAAATCGTACATTGTAGCAACTAATGATGAACAATATGAAAAACACAATCACAAAAATAATAAGGAAAACAATAAAACAATGACATAATAATCAATGTGGTTCGGCAAAATGCCTACGTCCATGGGAGCAAGCGTCAGCTGAAATTTACTATCTTTCAACACCAAGGTTACAACATTGTATATATGCTAACCCTACACGTACATAGGGATTAAAAAATTCTCCGAATACCCCAGCATCAATCCTCATAGGATTTTCCTCCAAATCCCCAACCTATTGATCTTTCTAAGTCAATTTTTAAAAAAAGTGACAAAGAAAACTATCGATGGTTTTAGAAAACTGTCTTATTCCTGTTGTTGAAACTGTCGATGTAATTGTCAATGGTCTTCAAAAAACCATCGATGGTTTCTTCCTGAATTGGCCTCAGGAAAATACCATCGATATAACCATCAACTCATTCTATAAACAATCGATGGTTTTCTTCTACAGTCCAACGTCCTTGTTTTTCCTCGACATGCTTCCTCTATACATGTGTTCCACTCAATATGAGCCACATAATAGAATAATCTCCACCTTAGTGAATATTCATCCCTTAGCAGAAAACGAAAACATAACCCACAGCTCCACCTAGGACAATAGGTTGGGACACCTCCCATTAGGCATCTGGAGACGTTAATCAAGTCCAAGCAATGCTTGAACTTGTCCGTGGTAACAACCTTTGTCAACATATATGTTGCGTTTCTCAGAAGTGTGAACTTTCTCAAGTAGTAGTTTAACAAAAAAAACCAATTTTCTAATCTTATTAGACCTCACGTCTATGTGCTTGGTCCTCGTATGATACACTTAGTACTTCGCCAAATAAATGGCACTCTGGCTATCATAATGCAGCTGAACTCCATCTTGTTGAATACCCATTTGCTTGACCAATCCTATAAGCTACAATGCTTCCTTGGTAGCATCAGCCACTACCATATACTCCGATTCAGTTGTAGATAATGCAACTAGAGACTGAACCATGGACCAGCAACAAATAGGTCCTATCACAAAGGTGAATACATACCCTGTGGCAAACCTCCTAGCATCCAAGTTCCCTGTATAGTCTGTATCCACATACCCCACAACTAAAAGATCACCTTGTTGTCTCTCAAACATGATGTCATAGCTTGCAGTACCCCTCAAGTATCTAAAAATCCATTTGACTGCACCTCAATGTTTTCGTACCAGATTTGAAAAAACTTGCTCACCACACTGATAGCTTGTGCCAGATCCGGTATTGTAAAGACCATAGCATACATCAAGATCCCCACTGCACTAGCATATAGGACCTTTGACATGTCATGAACTCTAGACACCCTAATTTTTACGAGGTCAACAAAATAGGCTAAGTGCATGAGGTCAATGAGATTTTAAGATACTCGTTCTGAACAGTCATTAGAATCTCAAGGCAAAAAACAAGATCACGTCTAGGTAAGAGTCCTAGTCACATGAGTTCAATCCATGATCCAAGTGTGCAGTTGGTCGTTCAGATTAAGTCCCTAATTATTTACATCACACGCTAAGTTGGTAATCATCTTGTTGAATCTATAGGTTCTACAAAGTCCATAGTTCTTTACATCATGCTCCAGGTTGGTGGTCATATTTTTAGGCCCATGAATCATCTTGTTAGTTTCCAACTAAGCCCATAGGTATTTTTGCTATGATTATTTTACTTTTTAGGTTTGGAGTTAAATCCATAAGTATGGTGGAGTCCGTGTTATTAACCAAATAGTTACCACATTGCTAGAATTCAGTTAAAGGATTCATGTAAATATAATATTGGTTATTTGAAAATTGTGTTAGGTGAACGTTTTGTTTAAAAAATCTGTCTTTGTTCATTTTTCAAATTACCATTGGTTTTTATTACACTTTGAGTCCAATGTTAAATCATCCATGCGGCTGTCAAAAGAATGTTAACATTTTTTAAAGGGGCACGTGCCCAATAAGATATAGTAAAGGGTCAAAAGATACAGGGAAATATGAGGCGAATACCTTGAGAAATACATTATAAAAATAGACTGCAAAATACAAGGAAAATAGAGGAAAAATACAAAAAAAAATTATACAAGAAAAAGGAAATCTACAGAGGGGCTGAGCTACACCCATGTGCTTGGGAATAATCCAAAGCATCTCCAAGATACCTGCTCACCAAATTAGAAACTAGGTCAATTCAAGGGAGAGAGAAATTCAAACAAGTCAAAGCATTTAAAGAGAATCCACAGAACTTGACAATCATGCGCATGAATACTTTGAATCTGAATCTACTTGGAAACATTCCTAAGAGAATATTACATTAATCAATCAAAATTTGGATTGTATCCCATCAAATTCTTGGCTAGACTCTCCATTGAATGGAGAATTAGTCATATCACAAGAAAGGGGGATTTCATTGCTGTAAAAAGGAAAGCCAACAATAGGATTGTTGCTTAGAAGGAAAGAAGGAAGAAAGGAAAGATCAGACCTTGCCTAAATTGACCTAGGATTGGCCCTATAAATAGAGGAGTCTCGCATAGAGAAGAACACACAATAGAGTACACACACACTGAGGGAAAGGAGCTAGCAGATAGAAAGAGAGAGGAACACCCAAAGAGTTCAAAGTGAGAATTCAGAAGTAGTACAAAGAGATTCTGCAAAAAGTGCAAAGTAGCAACAATCCTAAAGATGCCTGAAGGGTTGAGTCATCTCCTTAGAAGGGACACCCACCAATGCCTGACCACCAACACTTGGAAGAACACATTCATCAGTGCATCCGTCCAATACACAGAAGTAGACGTCCCTGAAGGCTACTCTAGACTAACACTAAAAGCTATTCCAGAACAGACTCATGGAGAAGGAAAAGAAGACCAAAGGAATTAGAGATTGTAAGTAACATTGGGTTCCCTTCTATATTCTAATTTGCCTTAATAATCTATTAGTGCATATTTTGATAGCAGGGACTTGAACACTAGTCTGAACTTGAACCTGAACCTGAACCCTAACCTACAACCCAAACATCATGAACCTGCAACCAAAGCTCATGAACCTGTAACGAAATCCCCACCAGAACCTAAACCCGCACCTACAACCGGACTCCCCATGAACCAAGCAGAACTAATCTCCCGTGAACCAGAGCTAGACAAAACCAAACCTAAGAACTGAGCCCACACAAGAACCAAGCCCAATTCTTTTCAAAACGAATTGGAACCCCACCTTGTTTTAAAAAAAAAAAACCCAAACTTCATTTTAAGAAAACCCAAGCCCAACCTTCATTTATAACAAACCCAACCCCAGCCTTCATTTTTAACAAACCCAAACCCAACCTTCATTTTAAATAACCCAAGCCCAACCTTCATTTTAAAACAACCCAAGCCCACAACAATCCAAGCCCAACTCATTTTAAAAAAACACCCACGCCCAACTCGTTTTAACACAAAGCCCAAGCCCAACTCATTTTAAAATAAAACCCAGACCAAACTCACTTTAAAACAAAGAACCAATTAAGCCCAACTCATTTTAAAACAACACTCAAGCCCAACTATTTTTAAAACAGACCCAGGCCTAAACCCATTTAAAAAAAAACAAACCCAAGGCCCTAAACTATTTTTTAAGAAACCAAAGCCCAAACCCAACCTGGGACCGATCCGAGCCCATAAGGACTCATAGGTTGACTTATTCGAGTCAACGTAGGAAAGACCCATTAGGGTTTGAAAGAGTTAACTTATCCCTGAACCCAACCACAACTCAATGGAGTTCTAGAGAAAACACCAAGCCCTAGGATCACCAGATCCACAATCAAAATGTGTTAATTTAGGTGTAATCCTAAGAGGGGGGGGGGGGGGGTTGAATTGGGTATTTTAAAAATTACTTTGGTATTTCAATCCTTAATCTAAATCCTAACCCTACAAGCACAAATTTGAATATACATTAATTTTAGTATTATACAACTCAATTGATTTAGTTCATGGATATCTCAATTAATTCAGTATTACCCAATTATTCTCACGTATTTTAGATATTCATATATACAATATTTAAAAACATGCACAAAAGATATAATATGAATATAAATGGGGAAATATAGAAGATATAGAGAGAAAGAGCACAGACACCAAATTTTTAAGGAGGTTCGGCCAAACTCGGCCTGCGTCCTCACCTTGGGCAAAATCCCCATGGATTCCACTAATCCCACTCCTTTAACTGGGACGGAGATTCCCGTTACAAATCCGCTATTTACAAGAGGCACATCTTCCTCCCACTCCCCTGCTTACAAGAGGCGCAACTTTCTCACACTTCGCTGCTTACGTGAGGCACAACTTCCTCCTTCCCGGTTCACAACCCAAACCGTCAATACAATAGAATAATGAAATTCCTAAACACTCAGATGCTTCTGAACAAGCTAACGAGTACAATAAAAACTCTTAAAAAATTCATATGATAAAACTTGAAGCTAAGTATGTATGTAACGATGATATCGTTATATGAATGATATGCTTTACAAATCAATTCTTTAAATCGATATCTCCCAAAAATGATTTTATAAATAAATGTTGTGGAGGGATGTATGGTTTGATTTCAAAATACTTTTTGTAAGATTAGAAAATAAAATCCTTTCAAAAATACTCTTTAATAATGTGCACATGTATATTCTTGCTATCAATAATCCATATAGTTGAATCTTTGAATAAATATACGACTTTGAATATGGCAAAGATTTAAACACTATGTTTCAAAAATACTATCCCTCAAGAATATGTATTTAGAACTTCTCAGTATTTGCAATCAAATAATTCTTACACTAATCAAATAGCAAATCTTTGAATGAAGATATATTTAAAACTTTTTGTTAGCTTTACCATGATCCCAAGAGGGGGGGTGAATTGGTATTTTTTAAAATTTAACCCCTAGGTATTCCTCCTAACAGCAGTATGTTCACAATCCTATGGTCAATCTAGTTCAAGTAATATAAATATATCAGAAACTAAATAAAGAAGTTTAATCAATCACATAAGCACCAGAAAGCAATAAAGAGAGGTTGACACGCAGATATGTTATCGAGTTTCGGCCAACTACCTACGTCTCCACCTTGGCTAACTAGCACAAGGATTACCACAATAACTTGTTCACTTAAACGGGTGGAGCGGCACCTATAAAAGCCGGGTTAATTAGCACAGGGCTGACCTCAACCTTACACCAATCCTTACCGGGTTGGATTACCACCCCCTCAGGCCACGCATGGAATCACTCAGATATACAATCAAATGGTACAATATAAAAGTGCTTTCATGTAAAGCAGATTTGTACCCAAATGCGTTCAATCACATACACCACAGATGATTTAAAATCTAAGCTCAATGTGGTCTAAATATTTCAACTCCCAAATATGTTTTCTATCAGTGTTATGCGTACGTGAGAGTGTCAACCAGCAATCTTTGTATTTCAATATGTTCTCAATCAAGATGCTCGAACAAAGATATCATGCAAGTCTCAAATATTTCAAATAGTAGTATGTGTCAATCACTTCAACTAGTGTCTATGTTCGGTTTGCAAAAAAAAAGCAATCTTTGTATTCAGCAAGTGATATGAACTTGAATAATTATTGCCACAAAGATTAGTATATCAAACACAAATATCTTTCCACAAAAATGTCAATATGAATACCACAAGATATTTGAGTGAGTTTGAAAATATTTTTTCAAGCCAAAAACAAATACAAACTTCCTAACATATTGCAATGAGAATGTAATACTCGGAAGTTCAACACAAGTCTTCTTAGGGTAGGCTTATTAGAAAAGCCTCCTAAGAATACTTAGGTTATGCTCTCGTAAAGATCAATTCAAACACTCACAAAATGAGAGAGCAAACCTCTAAATAAAAACACTCAATGCACTTACAAATGATTCAAAGAAGTGAAGAAGGTAAGTTTGAGTGGATTTGGAAAGAGTATAAGCAATGGGAATATTTTTCTTGAGAGAAAAATTTGGATTTTTGTTTTTGCTAATCAATTTCTAATTAACCCAAATGAAGGGGTATATATAGACATCTCATGATTTTTGACTGTTGGGGACCTATTAGGAATTGTTAGAAAAGTTTAATGACATTTTAAACATTTTAACCTTGTTTAAAAATATTAACTGCGGTAAAAAATGAGGGGCAACCCGAGAGGTCCGGTCGACTAGAAAGGTTTCGGTCGACCAGATCTCATATGGTTCGGTCAACTAAGAGGATTTTGAACTAAATGCTCGGTCGACCGAATGTAGGCGATTTCCCATTTCTTCGAGGTTCGATCGGCCGGACCATTTTGAACTGGTTGGTTCAGTCTACGAGACCGTTGGGATTTTTCCCAAGGACCCTCGGTCGACCAGGTAGTTGGAGTACAAAATTTGCTTGGTCAAGCAAATCGTCAAATTGTTGACCTTTGTGGGTTTCGATCGACCGGGGGGTTTAGAGCTGCATTGGTTCGGTCGACCAGGGACTTGGTCAACTGTTGACCCAAACCTATTTCGGTCAACCAGGGCAAAATGAACTGCCTTGGCCAGTTGACCAAAAGTGCACAATGTGTGCATTTTGGTCTTGTTTCAATACACATTCACCCTATTCAAGTGCCTAATGCATGCAAGTGCAAAGATGAGTGTCGTAGGGTTATTTATGTTCAAAATCAAGGCATCAAAAGGATGCGGTGTCAGTCGACCGAAGGTTGACTGAAGGGTAAACCCTAAGGTCATTCTACGGTCACTTTTAGTTCGTATTTGGTTTGAGCTTACATAATAAATCATGCATGTGTTGTATGTGCTTATTACAAACCAAATATCCTAATTACACTATTACAGACCCTTAAATAAATATAAAGTATAATACAATTAGAAAAAAGGTCATCAACTTCACTCTCTCTTTGTGCATTGTGATTTCCAAATATAAGTTCCTGCACAAAACCTCAAACACCCATTAGTTGCAATGAGTATTTGTCATAATCGAAACCGGCCGTGACTTATGAGGTCAACACTTTCTTCAAGATTTTAGTTTTAAACAAAAACTTTCTCAAGTAGTGATCTTTCACAAAAGTATATATAAATAATAACTCAAGATCAATCTCCCAAAAAGAATATTCAAGAATAAGTTTGTGAGATAAAAAAGTCTTTGAGTATTATGCAGATCTAAGTTCTTGCTATCAAATAACTCGTACGATTAAATCTTTAATAAAAATATGATTGTGAATATTTCAAAGTTTTAAACAATATTTTTCTAATAATTTTTGCACCAATAAGATAGATTTATTTGAATAAAAATAGAACTAGGATTCAAAATTTAGAATGCTATTCCCAAAAGATTTTTCAAATAAATAACTATGGGAAAATAAGATTCTTGCTCCCAAAAATATTTTTTAGTAAACAAATAATAGAGAAGATGATCGATTAATAAAAAATTGAAAGCTCAGTAAAATATTTTTCCAAACCTCAAGATCAAACATAGATTTAGCATAAGTTAAGCGTGTTTTCGCTCAGATTTTGAATATGCGAATGCCCAAGTAAATGTGTGTTCTTCGCAGTACAAGCTATGATTCTTAGCAATAGATTTCAAAGCTTCTTAAGAGATGTACAAGAAAGTTCAAGGCTCCTCAATCATATACAAAAAGTGAGGCACTAGGGTTTAAAGTTTGTTTATATAAGTAATCTCAGTCTAAGGGTAAGTCTTGACCGTTGGATCAATTTGTTCAAGCGAATAATCTGCGTGTTTTCTCGCTAAAGTTCTAATTTTTAAAGTTATCACAGGTTCAAATGACTGATCATTCTGGTTCAGCAGTCAGATGTTCCTTAAATCACTGAAAAATATAGTTTGGACACAGGGTCAGATGACTATTTTATGGGTTCAGTTTTCTGAAGTCCCAGCTCAGATGACTAAACTGCAGGTTCAGACATCTGAAGGTGTTCTGCCTATTTTGTGTTTCAGTAATTAAATCTTCAGATGACTAAACTAATTCTTTAGTCTTCTGAGGAAATTCTTCATACGTCTGAAGTAAAACTTCAGTCATCTGAGGTTGTATCTTCAGACTTTTGAGGGTACTCCTCTGTCATCTGGGCACACCAATTTCATAATTTTCAGTTTAGTTTTCAAAATCATTTGAGCTCTCTTGCTTTAATCTCTTATAAAACATTTTCTGGGGGTTCAAAATAAGTTCTCTAAGTCCATGTTTAACCCTAGAAGGTTTTCATGAGATGCATGTGTAGGGTATATTTTGAGCTTCTAACTATATCATATAAAATATGCAAATACCCATTCCCATGACAATCTTGAACTTGATGTTTGCATTTTTATTCTTCTACTCTTTTAGTTCCATAGATTATGCCAGGTTATATATGTTTTAATCCTCATGGCTTCCATGACTTCATCACCTTCCGTGCATGCTAAGTAATGCCCATGCTCACATTCTTAATGCACAAATCAAATACTAAGTGATTTGTCATTATCAAAAAAGGATTTGACTCATAGAGTCAACAAAACACACATTTGAATCACAATGCACAACAACACTCAAATCACAAACACAAATGCACATCTGAATCACAAACACAACAACATTCAAATCATAAGCATGAAAACACTTGAAACACTAGAAAAATAGCACTTGAATCACACACACAAACACATACACATACACACACACACACACACACACACACACACACACACAAAGTCACTTAATCAAAGCCAAAAGGAAAAAGAGCGGAAGGGGATACTTATTTTGCAATTTAGGGTAAGCTCGAAGTATAACCCTATTGCGAAACACCTGTCAGATGCCTCTTGGGCCCTCAAACCAAACCATTCATTGAGATCAGAAGGCCTCATAGGTCTTCATAGAGGGTGAACTAGGGTTTGCTGAGATAGATCTGGAGAGTGAGAACTTAGGATTTTCAACTATCATAGCAGCTTGAAAGAGAGAAGTAGAGGAGCTTAGGGTTTTTAGGGGTTTGCAGTAGAAGAGTGAGAGGGAGAGCTAGGATTCTTAGGGCTTCATAAAAGTAGAGAGAAAGTGAGAGCTAGGGCTTCAGAAGGAGGAAGAGCTAGGGTTTCAAGGGGTTCAAAAGAGATCTACGATTTTTTGGTATCTTAATTAGGATAAAGAAAAGAGAATAGAGAGGGGATAGACATGAGAGAATGCAAAAAATGATGAAAATGAAAAAAATAGGTTTTTATATGATTTGTCCTTAAAGCCACATGTGACCACCGATAGGTGACACACGACAAAACATCAGTCACACATTTCGATGAAGCGTGCCCAATTCCCAGCCATCCAATTTGTGTTTGTTGGGGATGGTTTGGATCATGCCATGTCACAGATCCACACACACCAACTCCCTCCACTTGTGTGCTAACATGTGGCCAGGTGACGTCTATGTGATGTCACCACTCCTCTCCCTGTAATAATGAGAAAAATAATTCGGACAAGCAACATTTTATCATTCGGTAATGACACCTAGCTTGTTTCCTAAACTGTTCTGAATCGGTTGCCTTATTTTCTAAATTATTTTGTTATTATATTAATAATTTGATTTTAAAAATGGGTAAAAATATTAGAAAATCATAAAAAATCATAAAAAAATAGAAAACTTTTGGAAATAGTTTTTTAATGTTAGGAAAATATTTTAATTTATTTTTTTTCTTGGGATAATGGGAAAAAGGCTTCAAAACCTCCCAAATATTTTGAAAATAATAGAAACACTTGGAAAAATCCCCATTAAATTTTGAAATAAATATGGGAGCTATTTTCTTCAAATATTTTTCTCGATTTGGAAAACTAGTGTCTCTATGATTTCGAAAAGGGCAATAGGCTTTTCAAGCCTCACATAAGTTAGATCTTGGTTGGGGGGGGGGGGGAGGGTTTTAACGAGATCCCCACCTCCAGGGGTCTTATAACCTAAATCACACCTTGTTTTAGATATACTCTATAACATTGTGCATATTTTGTTTACATACTGAATTAGGTAATTGTTTTTGTTTAAAATGAGTAAAATAAAAGGTTGTTGAAATTAATCATCTGTCTTTGGGCATTGAGCAGTAGACAATATAAAATGATTAGCCAAAAGTGTACTCATTGGTTTTGCATTATCCATACTAAACGTCTTTAACACCCTCTCAACGTAGCTACACTGAGATAATCACAATCTCCTGAAAGCTCTATCCCTATGAATCTCCATCCTAAGAATCTTCTTGGCCGCACCCAAATTCTTCATGACAAATTCTTTGCTCAAAAAGGTTTTCAAATTGTTGACCTCAGTCAAACCCTTCGCAACAATCAACATGTCATGCCTGGAACCCACAGGTGGATCCCAGGTGTGAATATAGTAATCTAACATGTCTCTGTATCAATTCAAACATACATGATACAATACAATAAGAGGGTCTGACCTCGTGGGGTACACAGATGCCTTATACACATACACATATACATCCATACTCATCAGTTACATAACGAAAAATGTTTCATCTATCTATATAACATATCATACCAGAGTTTGTACAAAGCTAGGATACTCATACCCATATAATACTAAGGTTTACATGCCCATGAATACCATACATACTTCGGGTGTCAACAAAAACCATCACGACAACCCGGTTACAAAAACTCGTACTTAATCAGGCACTAACAGCTACTACGACACCCCCGTTTTTTATTGCTAGGAGGCTAAATACGGCTACCTGATGGACCTGAAAACATTGTACGTACATTCGGGGTGAGACACTTCTCAGTAAGGAAGAAAGCAGGTTATATCAGTGTGTGGCATACCAGTATTATTTTACACAAAACATAACACTATTCAATATGATACAGTTTGAAAACATTTCCATACAGTTCCAATATTTTCAAAAATTCATTCCAGTATATACGATACCCAAAACATACAGTCAGTGTCGTCACATTAATACGCAACTACGCTATGAAACTAGAAGCTTCACAGCGATTACATTGCCAAAACGATGTAGCTCACACTAGTACGCAATTACTCCATGAATCCGAAGCCTCACAACGATTACATTGCCAATACACAACTACTCCATGAAACCTGAAACTTCACAATGATTACATTGCCAATACAATGTAGCTTACGCCCCTCGGTGACCAACCAGGATACGTAGTGATATTTCACACCCTTGGATATAGAGCTGGACACTCTCGCTCATGGTTTTCACACCGGTACATGGTGCAGCATATGGTAATTAGCTGCCACATAGCTGTTTTGGCGTATGGTAATTAGTCGCCACACAGCTGTTTTACAAAATATTTGGAACAATTACATACAACCATACATACCACACTTTTTTGGTTTACGAAAAATCATATTGTTTTCCAATTCAAGTATACAATTTATACAAATATGGATAACAATCATCTCAATAATACAGTTTAAACAAAACAAATGGTTTTCCAAACAAAGCAGAGATGATACCCGAAATCTCCAAATTTTCCCGAAAACTGTAACCTAAAAATCCTGTATTTTCCCTGATAGATTTCCCCAAATAAGTTACCAAAACATGCATATGATCATAGCCTACAAGCTTACCAATCCTGATTTCAAAAATAAACTGACATAAACTGAATCCCCTTACCTCAACCCGAATTCCAACTACGAACTCTACGGTACCCAAAACTACGAACCGAGACTCAAAAAGCTACAAACCACAGTACAATACCTGCTTACAATTCGTACTACTACACATATTTTAAACTAGAAAGGAAAATCGAGCCTTACCTCGATTTTATCCCTAAACACAAAACTGCTCGAAACGAGATTCTTATCCACTAAAAACGTAGAGAATCCTTCCCTGATCCCCGCAGTAACGTCAGATTTTTGAATCTGGCAATGAACGGCAAAGAAATCAAGAGAGAGAGAGAGAGAGAGAGAGAGAGAGAGAGAGAGAGCTTCGATTTCTAGAGAGAGTGTGAGATTTTTAAGCAAACTTAGCTTGGAAGCAACCCTTTTGGATATTTATAGCCATTTGACTCGGGTGAATTGGTCGACGAATTGGTGTCCTCATCATCAAGTCCGCCATTGCCTTCGTAGATGAGACAGTGGCCTCGTCGATGAGCTGAGGTTCCAGATTTTCCCAAAATCCCTCGGGATCTCCTCATCGACAAGACCCTAAATTTCGTCGCCGAGAACAGAAGAAATTTCGTCGACGAACTCTGGCTAGGTTGATGAAGCTTGCCCAAATTATCACTTTACCCTTCTTTCAAATATCAAATCCACATACTACGATTTGAGTTCTTACAACCATCCCTCCTTACAAAAATTTCGTCCTTGAAATTTGCAATCTCTCATTACAAGCACATTCATACTACTACATACATACACACTATGAGGTGAAACGGCAGCCATTTATATGCAGTCCCTCTACGATACATACATACTCTAAAGAAAACGGCGGCCTTTTATACGCAGCCCCGACACAATACATACATACATACTCTAGAGAAAACGATGGCCATTTATATGCAGCCCCGATACAATACATACGCACATACCCTAGAGAAAATGATGACCATTTATACGCAGCCCCGTTACGATACATACATACATACTCTAGAGAAAACAGAAGCCATTTATATGTAGACCCGATACAATACATACATACATACATAGTCTAGAGAAAACGATGGTCATTTATACGCAGCCCCGATAGATTACATACATACATAATCTAGAGAAAATGACTACCATTTATACGCAGCCCCGATACAATACGTACATACATACTCTAGAGAAAACGGCGGCCATTTATACGCAGCCCCATTATGATCATACATATATACATTCCCTCACTTATGGTCGAGGAATACCGTGGTTACATATATACGTGGTCTCGGGGGCTTACAATACAATAGGACTCTCCTAGAGACTAACCACCAAATACTAATATGATAGCAGAGTATTACATATATATATATACATACTCACACCACCCTGCTATCCACTACTCAGAACAACTGCGGATACTTCCGGCATATTTTCGTTTCCAGTTCCCAAGAAGCTTCCTCAACCTCGTGGTTTCGTCACAATACCTTCACTAGCAGTATATCTTTGGTACAAAGCTTCTAAACTTTACGATCTAGAACCTGAATGGGTATTTCCTCATATGCTAAAGTGTCATCAATTTCCAACTCATCATAACTGATAACATGTGATGGATCCAACACGTACCTTTTCAGCATGGATATGTGAAACACATCGTGGACCCTCGAGAGTGCTGGTGGTAGTGTAACTCTGTAAGCTACCGGGCCCACTCGCTCAATAACCTCGAATGGTCCGATGTACCTCAGGCTCAACGTGCCCTTCCTCCCGAATCTCCTCACTCCCTTCATCGGAGCGATTCTAAGGAATATCTTACCCCCCACCTTGAACT
Organism: Malania oleifera; assembly: GCF_029873635.1. NCBI lineage: Eukaryota > Viridiplantae > Streptophyta > Magnoliopsida > Santalales > Ximeniaceae > Malania > Malania oleifera. Next base: position 85,311,537 of record NC_080422.1, on the reverse strand, counting down.
CGAACTTATGGCGGCGAACATCCATGTAACTCTTCTGTTGGCTTTGAGCCGATCTAATCCTCTCGCAGATCAAACCTACCTTCTCAGACACCTGCTGCATGAGTTCAGGTCCTAAAACCTGACACTTACCAACTTCATTCCAATACAAAGGGGATCGACACTTCTGACCATACAAAGCCTCGAATGGTCCCATCCCAATACTAGCCTGGAAGCTGTTATTATAGGCAAACTCCACTAATGGAAGAAACTAGATTCAACTACCACCGAAGTCTAATACACAAGCCTGTAACTTATCCTCTAAGATCTATATCGTCTTCTCCGACTGTCCATCAGTCTGGGGGTGGAATGTTGTACTAAAAGTAAGCTTCGTCCCTAGCACTTCCTACAAGCGCTGAACAATGGACACCGGTACTCCATGCATTCTCACTATCTCATGCACATACAGGTCTGCTAGCCTACTCAAAGGGTAGCTAACCTTCATCCGTACAAAGTGAGTAGATTTTGTCAACTTGTCCATGATTACCCAAATAGCATTCTGTCTGTGAAGCGCTGACGGTAATCCAGTAACAAAGTCCATGGAAATGTGCTCTTATTTCCACACCGGAATAGGCAAAGGCTGCAACGGCCTTGCCGGCCTCTGATGTTCAGCTTTCACCTGCTGACACGTCAGACACTGCTCCACGAACCGGGCAATATCCCTCTTCATACCACTCCACCAGAAGGACTCGCACAAATTCTGATACATCTTCGTACTACTCGGATGTACTGTATACAAAGAACAAAGCACTTCCTCCAGAATCGTCCTTCTGATCTCATCGTCGTTTGGAACACATAGCCTGGTCCCAAACCTCAACACACCTCTATCAAAGATGTTAAAATCCATAGCCAAACCCTTTTGCGCTTTCTCCACAATCTCAGCTAACTCTACATCACTAGCCTTGAATTTTTCTCCTTCCTTTTTTGATACTACTTCTTTCTTCCTACACACCCATTTGCATCTTATCACTTTTTTCCCCTTTAGAAGCTCCACTAACTTCTATGTCAGGTTCTTATATAGAGGCTCCATATCCTCCACCATAGCACCCATCCATCTACTTTTCTCATAGCTTTGCACCGCCTGATCTTGAAAAGTAGTAGGATCCTCGCTACTAGTAATGAGTGCATAAGAAACCAGATTATTAAATCCATACATGGGAGGTGGCTCGATAGCGTTTCTGGGCCTATCTATCCCTATACAATGATGTTGCTGGTCTCCTGAGCTAAGACTCCCTATGTTTTAAAGAGTATCATCTCAACCTTGAGTCTTTAACTCCACATACACCACATGCTCATTGTTGTTGCAGTTTTCTGGCACCTATTTCTTTTCTTCTTAAATATGCTGCAACATGGTGTTTTATTATTATTATTATCAAAAACCACATCTCTAGTGATCACAACCTTGTTTTCCTTCGGAACCCCATAGCTTCAATCCTTTCACCCCTTTTGATACCCTAAAAAGATGCACTGTCTAGACTTTACATCAAGTTTCGATCTCTCCTCACTAGAAATATGCACATAGGCTGGACATCCAAATACTCTCAAACCAAAGTAGTCTACCGTGTTTCCTGTCCACACCTCTTCTACCACTTTCCCATCTAGTGTTGCCCTTAGTGATTATTCTTTTCACTTTTGACTTTGAATGTAATTATAGAATAACCGTCAATTTCTTCTTCCAAGCGAACAATTTTCAATATCTTTTCAATCTTTTTCCTTTCAAGAATAGCATGATAATCTTTCAATTTTTCTAATTGTTTATCCATTTTTTTTTTCAAGAATAATTTCTATTTCGACATCCTAACTACAAGCTTATGCATTTTACTTAAAACATTTCTTATTTTATAGTGAGGAGGCATGCTAGCATCTTTGAATTCATTAAATGATTCAACACAAAGTTTTGCACAAAAATTATCACCTGAATCACTGCATGAATTATTAGCAAGGATATCATAAGATTTATCAGACGATTCATCACAAGATATATTGCGATATTTTTCACGAGAATCATCGCATGCATTTTTATCAAAATAATCATGATTTTCAATGCATGATTTAGCATGTAATATATCACAATATTTGACATGAGAATCATCACAATAAACATGACATGAATCATTTAATAAAGGATACGGAGATACGTATACCTCCTCCTCTACTAAAGCATTCGGCCCATGATTCACCACTTTTGGCTCACTTGAAGTTGGAGCTTCCTAAGTGGTTGTCTCTTCTTTCCTACATTCTCCATACCTCCTCTCTAGCTCTTCCCATATTTCACTTGCACATTTACATGCCATAATTTCATGTAAAATGTGAGAAACTAAAGTACAATATAATAGTTCTATGGCATATGAATTTGCATGGACAAAAGTAGTATCATTTTCATTTAATTGCATACAAAGTTCTTTAACAATAACCAGGCCCACCAATTCATTGATTTTATAAATACACTCATTCTTTGTTTCTAGGCAGAAAAATTTTCATTGCAAAATATTGGGGGCCTAGTAAATAACTGTCCCTCATCGAATGGGGATGCACCAACAAGAGCCATTGTGATCTTTAGCACAAGCAGTTAAACTTTTTACAACGATGCTCCGCTACCAATTGATGTAATTGGTGTAATCCCGAAAGGGGGGGTGAATTATATATTTTAAAATTTTCTCCTAGGTTATAGTCAAATCACAATCATTATTACACAACCTAGGTTCTTTCTAAGCAATCCCAATATCAATAAATATTTAACTAAGCAAATATTTAAAAAATTAAAGCAATCTCAATAATTCCCAATCATTCACAGCAATTTAAATGTAAGCATATAAGTGCAAAAATGAAATAGTGCAAGGGAAGGAGTGACACAAGATATGCTATCAAGGTTCGACAACTATGCCTACCTCCCCGCCTCTAACTAACCAACCAGAGGATTCCACTAATGCTCACTTATGGGTGGAGCGTAACTGAATACAAACCTCCTCTCCTTACTGGGCGAGGAACACCCCAGGTCACATTACAGGGTTGACCCTAACCTACTATAACACCTTACGAGACGATGTTCCTAGTTCTTCTAACTGAGTCTGAACCAATGCAGTGCACACTTTATGGGATGGTACAAATCCTGGCTTTCCTAACTGGGTTTGAACCAATCCGGACTTTCCTAACCGAGTCTATGCCAATCTGGTGCACGTTATAGGCCAATGCAATCCTCTTTCGACCACACGTCGAGAATACAATAATATTCAAATTTTTGTACAAATAAATGCTTCTTACAATAAGTAGTGATGTACAACAATATACTCAATGCACTCTAATATGTGGGAGAGTATGCTTAGTAGAGTAAATAGGATATCTCTACAATATATATATGAAATATTGTGAGAGATGATGATGATGATGATCTTTGTTTCAAATGAATAAACTTTGTTAAGTGTAAATCAGAGATCTTTAAATACTCAAGTAAAATCTCCAAAAAATATTATTCTAGTACTAAGTGTAGGAGATACTGATGATGAGCTTTTCAAGGATATTTTCTATGAAGTACAAAGAAAAAATAGCTTGAGTCTTGCAATGAGTGTGCAAAGACTCCAAGCCTATAGAGATTTCCCTAACAAAATTTATCAATAAAATATTATGAGAAAACCCTCAAGCTCACTCTCGAAAATTGATTTATGAATGTATATGAATGAGAACGTAGAAGCGTTTCAAATAAATGCATATGATGCTCACAATGAATGATATTCAATCTTCCATCAAGATGCAATAAAATATGCAAGTGAAGGAGATGAACTCTAATGCACTCTTTCTAAAATGATCTTGCAAGGAAATATGAGAAAGAGTATAAAATATATGCTTGTTTGTGAGAAAGTATGAAGACTAGCACAAAATTAATATCAGAGGATTTTTCTAGCTAATCAACTACTAAATATGCTTCGAAATGGGGCATATATAGAGTCCGCAAAAATTATAGCAGTTGGGGACACACTAGTCATTTTAGAAAAAGTTTAATTAAAATTTTAATGACGATTAGCACTAAAATTTTACCGAACCTAGCACTGATCAACCAACACAAGCCAAATGAAAGTTAACCTATGAGGGTCGGTTGGCTGGGCAAGGTGTCGATCGGCTGACCTCACACAAGAATTTGAATTTTGAAATAGGGTTTGGTCGACTGTGGGAGGCACCGATTGACTGGCTGAAGACTATTATGAACCTTCATAGGTTCAGTCGAGCTAGGGTTAGGGTCGATTTCCCGCGTGGATAGGGTTGGTCTGTTGGCCAAGTTTAAAGCACAGAGGCCGCTTCGCTGAGCTCTAAGAAATGGGCCAAGGTTATAGTCAGTCGCCCGGGATGTTTATTTGTTTAAAGGATTGGTCAGGCGAGGGTTCACTGAGATGACCACTTGGCATGGACGGTCGACCGAGGCATTTTGAGCATATAATGGTCAGTCGGTCGAGGTCAGTTGAAACCTTAAATTTGGTCCTCTTTTTTACCCTTAACTCATTTTGAAAAACCCTATTTCATCTTAGCAATTTTAGAAAAGCTTTTTGCATGAAACATGTTGGTCCCTAACGTCTGTCTATGACCATCACTAATCTTTCATCTACATCAGACATGCATTGCATTATTACAAACCAAATAGAAAACAAATGCTTTACAAATAAAATACATGTCTTTATTTCCTTTCCTCTTCACTTCATAGAATATGTTAGACATAGTGGTCTTTAATTTTCGTCTTGGCTTCCATCTTCCCTTTGTCTTATGTGCATGCCAAAATAATAAACTTGTTCAACCACTTAAAAACACATATGATCTTTGTGTTTTATCAACATCAAAATAGGGATCAGACTCAAAAAGTCAGCAACTGCCTCACCTAGAGTTCATTGTAAGTCCCGCATTCAACCTGAGAGACCGAACTCTTTTAGCTATTGTTGAGTTCATCCTTTCCGCCACACCAATCTATTGTGGTGTCTTGCATACTGTGAAGTGTCTCCTAGTCATGTTCTCGTACAATTCCATGAACTTTGAATTTTTGTACTCAGTACCATTATCGGACCTAAGGCATTTGATCTTCCTTTCGATCTAGTTTTCCACTTCAAATTTCCATAATTTGATCTTGGAAAACGTCTCTAAATTGTGCCGCATGAAGTACACGTAGATTTTTCATGAGCAGTGATCGATAAAACTCATGAAATACATATGTCCTCCACATGATGCTACCATTACTGGCCCTCAAACATGCAAATGAATATAGTTAATAATTCCCTCCATCTTGTGAGTGGTTGTCTTGAACTCCACCTAATATATTTCCCCAGAACAAAAACTTGCAAAAATTTAGCTTACATGTTATGATACCCTTTAAAGTATTTCTTCTATGAAGCTACATCATCTCGCTCTCACCTATACGCCCAAATCGCATATGCCATAAGACAGTACTATCTAACTCAGACTTTGCAGTTACAGCTCAACCTACAACTGTGGTACCTAGTAGTGTATAGATATTTCTTGGTAATTTCTACCCTTTCATGATGGTTGAGACACCTTTACTCACCTTCATTACCCTACTTGCAAACTTGTAATGAAACCCATTATAGTCTAAAGTGTCCAATGAAATCAGATTCTTCCTTAACTCTGGTATATGCCTAACATCACACAACGTTCTAACAACACCGTCAAACATTTTCATTATGATATTCTCTATTCCAAAAATTTTGTATAAAGCATAATTTCCCATCATAAGAGAACCAGAATTAACCAATATGTAGGTGGTGAACCAATCTTTTTTTGGTGTTATGTGATAGGAGCATGCTGAATCTAAGACCCAAGAATCTGCGAGTTGATCTAAACTAGATGAAATAGAAAGTATATCCTCGTCATTGTTCTCATAACCTTCTTCAACTACATTCATCGATTTTGATAGACCCTCTTTATTCTCTTAATTCCCATTCTTCCTTTCTAGATAATTTGGTTTTATGTGCCCCTTTTTTTCCGTACTTAAAACACCATATGTCCTTCCTCTTCCTAGAATTGGACCGAGATTTAGTGTTACTCGGTTTGCTCCAAAACTTGCTTCTCCCACGTTCTTGGTTACCTTTCACCACAAGACCTTCACCTTGTGAATTCTCATCACTAGATTGTGAAATTAGGAATAGCTTCCCAAGGGGGGGGGGTGAATTGGCTTTTAAAATTTCTTTTAATTTTTTAGAATTCTTAAACTTATTTTATTTCTTTTAACCAATTCGTGACTGATTTGTTTAATTTTTTAAGCACTCAAGAACTTAGTTTCTTTAATTAATTTTTAACCATACAAACATCCAATCATTCAACCAAACCAATAAACTAAAATTATAAAGTAGACAAACAAGCCAATACACAACACTTATGTAATATAACAACTCAAGATGGTTGTTTGTTTATATTTTCCAAATTCGAACCAAACCCTGTAGTGAATGAGAATTTATGCTTGCTAATGTAAAGCCCTGTATAGATGAATCAAATCACTCTTTCCAAATATTTAGAACTTAAATAAACTCTTGGTAAATTTATCTTTGGGATATTAACCAAGTAACATACTCCCGTAAGGTTTTCGCAAGATATGGTGTAACCAACGTATTCCCTTTCGGTTTCCACAACCCAAATCAAAATTAAACCTTAAGTTTGTTTGATTTCCGAATATTACGTAGTATATATGATTATCAAATAAACCATCCATGCAATTTTAATATGCTGAAAATAAAGAGTAAGGGAAAGAGAGAATGAGACGGAGATTTTTACGAGGTTCGACTTATACCCAGCCTACCTCCTCGTCCTTGGAAAACCGCCAAAGGATTCACTAAACCTGTTCCGTTGATGTGTGGAACAAACCTTTACAACCTCCTTGGTTAAGGCTAGAGCCACCCTTCTCCAAACAATATTCCCTCGTTCGGTCACTCCTTTAGGCTATAGCCCGCCTCTCTAAGCAATATCCCCTTACTTAGCCAACGATCCAAACAATCCTTGGAATGTCAAAGAACTACAAGAAATACAAGATAAGATCTGCGTACAAGTATACTCTCTTAAAGATTAAGTTAGTACAATTTCAGCACTATATACTTGAATGTAAAATATCAATATGAAATACAATGAAGCTCAAGTGTAGAATTCACCAATATCCTTCTTAGATGAGGATTAGCAGTAGAAATTCAGAGGAGGAAGGATTAGCACTTCAGAATATCTCAGTAAAATAGTTTTGCAATGAGTAAACAAGAGAGCTTTGGAAGAACAAGAGTGTTTTCAGCTTTACAAGCAGATTTTTCAATTCTTGGATGAGTTTTGATTTGCAAAACCATGTATTTATAGGCTTTCAAACTTGTTTCCATGTTGAAAAAGTTTCCTTATAGAGTTTTCAAACGGCTATATTTTAAAATATTAGAATTTAAAAAATTTGCCCGTTGAACAATGTTCAAACGTTTGACAATAGTGACCTTGCTTCAGTGTTTTGGCCATAACGTTTTCTGTATGACTCCAAATTAGGTGTTGTTGGTGTCAAAAGAAATCTAAGCAAAAATCCTACAACTTTCATGTTGACTACTTTTTAAAATAATGAGGTTTTGATATAAAAAAATTCACCTCAATGCGGATGTATAAAAACTGACAGCATTTGGGAAAACTCTTTTTGGTGCTTTTTATTTCAAAAATGATTCTAACCTTTTTAAAATAATTTTTGACCTTATAAAAATATTTTTCAGGTATTTTAAAAGGTATATAGGTCTAACAAATTAACCTAAGAGTTTCAAAATATTTCGAACGATATTTTAAACATTAATGTACTTACATGAGACTTCTAAGATATTAACATTCTAAGTTCTTGAGTCTTCATGCTTTGTCCTTGGATTGAGTCCATATTTTCTTCAAGCTTCCATATTCTTTGAACTTTCTCGCTTTGCCTTTATTTGGCTTTTTTGACTTTAATATGCCTTGGCTTTCAACAACTTATTCATGTTCTCATATTCTTCAAGGTTTCATTTATTATCTTTAAATCCATGCTTTGACTCTTTTAAGCTTCATTTGATCCTTGTGAGCACTTTAACCTTACTTTCTCATATATGAGCCCTAAAATATCATTACTCACACAAATATATTAAATTTCACTTGTTTGTTAGTATCAAAACAAGATAACAAGATTTTAAGCCTTGTAAGGCCAACAGATTCTTCCTCTGATGAAAATCCAAAAGAAGACTTGTGATCTCCTCCAATTCGAGAGCTTCCTTTTCCCACATCAGAGTTGTAACCGAATTCTCATATGTAATAGTTTGTCTTTGTCTTTTAACTTCACATCAACTCACTTCAGATCATCGATGATCTGATTGAACACATTGATGTGTATGTTCAGATATGAACCTTCTAACATCTTATGCCCATATAGTTTTTGCAAAAGATAAAGCTTGTTCATCAACAACCTGGAGATATACCGAATCTTCAGTTTCAACCAAACTACCGCTGGCTATTCCTTATACATGTTGTGATACATCACGTCAATAGCCAAAAAAATCCCGATAGTCACCACAGCCTTCGCTTCCAATTCTTTCCAACTCATGTAGTCCATGCCTTTTAGATGTCTTCCGCATAATGCCTTCACCATACCCTGTTGTAGTAACAAATCCTTAACCCTCCTTTGCTATAGTCTGAAATTTACTGATACATCGAACTTCACAATGTCAAACATTGTATATGAAATATTAGCCATTGCAACCAATTGCTCTGATATCAACTTTTTGTGCAAATTAATACGTGCGAGACCAGATTATACAATGTAGCAACTAAGGATGAACAATATGAAAAATACAATCATATAAATAATAAGGAAAGAAATAAAATAATGACACTAGAATTAATGTGGTTTGGTAGAATGCCTTCGTCCAAGGGGCAAGCGGCAGCTAAAATTCACTGTCTAATAAAAACAGGGTTACAACATTGTACATATGTTAATCATACATGTATAGAGGGATTAGAAAGTTCCCTAAGCACCCCTATATAAATCCCCATAGGATTTTCCTCTGTAAACAGATGACTATTTTCTTCTGCAGCCCAACATCCTTGTTTTTCCTCAACATGCTTTCTCTATACATGTGTTCCACTCAATATGAGCCACATACTGCAACAAAAAATACAAATCCTGGTTGAGAGAGAGAATGGAGATTTCTTGGATTTATGAAAGATGAAAAACTATGAAATCATTTGCTAATGATGTTTTCATTAATCAAGAATGAAAGTTGGGGGCTCAAAGATGATCAGATACTATCCTAGTCTCAACCATAAATGATGCCGACTAGGGATTAACGAATGTTTCTTATAGGACTCTGTTGGCACCTTATGAGAACTTAAGTTTTTGGGTTCGGATAGGAGTATGGTCACAAGACTGAAACTTAAACTAATTGATGGAAGAGCACCACTAGGAGTGGATTTTGCACCTTAATTTCACTCAACACGGGGAAACTTACTAGGTCTATATAGACATAGTAAGGATTGACAGACTGGGAGCTCTTTCATTGTTTTTAGATACGCCGGGTTTCCTGCACCTACGCGCCAGACTAATCCCACACCTATGCCAGCTGAGCCCATGACCAACATAAAGGAGGTAAATCTATATGTGCATTGTAAGCGGCAGGGTTTGAACCATAGATCCACCATTGTAAGAGGCCTTTTGAGGAACCTCCTTACCACTTGAGCTTATGCGCGAGGGTGACTAAGAGCCTTTTTTTTCTTTTTTCTTTTTTTATGTCAGGTGTCTTGTGTGACTCGTAACTTTGAGCCATCGCCAATGATGACCTTATCCGTGCCATCATACTTCAAGTGAATAGATAAATTGGCAAGATCGGAGGTGATATTGTGAGAAGCAGCAGAATACAGAAGCTACTTTTTGTTGTTGGACCTGACGGTAGTGGCACAATTCACTAACTTCACTCTAGGAGTTGAGCAACAAGTCTTGGCTGAGTGGCCCACTTTGTCACAGAGCTAAAAAACAATCAGAGCCTTACAAGACCGCTCTTTACGATTATAGCGACCAGGGTTGGTGCAATTCTAACCATAGGAACTAGTGTTGGTATGTTAGTTGCGGTTGAATTTGGAAGTGGTAGTGCAACACTGAGTGGTGTTTGTAGTGGCAACCAGGGTGGAGTTGGAAGCGTTAACACATTTCAAGTAGCTTTCTTGGCCAATCAGCATGTCATGAAGCTCTTCAAATGTAAGAGAAGTCTTACGTGCCCGAATGGGTGCTGCAATATCACATAATTTAGGATCGAGGCCGTTGAAGACATAAAGTGTAATGTCATCCGCTAATAGGGGAGAGTCAATCACGACAAGTTCATCAACTAGAATTTTGATAGCATGCAAATACTCTGAGATCGAGCAAGACTCTCATTGAATGAGAGTCAACTCCTCTTTAAGTTGCATAACACGAGTGCATGAACAATTGGCATACAATCGTTGCAACTTGAACCTAGCATCATGAGCAGTGGTTGAAGTAGCAATGAGTGGCATTACTAGTTTAGAGACAAATGTGAGGATGGTGTGAAGGATCAGCTTATCTTGCCTAAGGCAACGCAATAAGGCTGGATTAGAGACATCCGCAGAAAATGAACCGATAGAGTAGGTGTTGGCAGAAAGCAGCGGTGATAGAATGACACTGGTACCATCAAGATAGCCTTGGAGGTCATAGCCAATAAGCAATGACATCAGTTGGGTGTGCTATGAAGGAAATTTGGAAGTGGTCAACTTCAAAGGAAGTTGAGAGCTGACATTGATGGAAACAAGAGGAGTGTTACCATTGCCAAGAAGCTCGAAATTGTTGACAATTAGACACTCATGGGAAAATGGCCATGAGGAAAAACTCATTCGAGAAATGAGCTCTGATGCCATATAGAATTTGCAGAATACTATCATTGATATGAATATGTCCGATATATAGGACCTATACAAAGTATGGTTGTTACAAATTCAAAGTTATTTAAATACCATAATAAGAGGATCCTAGACTATCAGATATGAAAAAATATTTAAATATTACAACAGGAGAATCCCAGGCTATGGTAGGCAATCGAATATCAACCAATATTCAAATACAAAGATTCTCGACTATTCAGTAATGAACCAAACCATCGACAATTTCAGTATTCCTCAATGGTTTTGGTGAAACCATCGATGGTTTCCTTCTAAAAATACTTATGTCTGAAACCGTCGAAGTAACCGTCGATGGGCAATGCAATAACTGTCAACGGTTGTTTGGTAAACTACAAGATTTCCTTTATATATATGTAACAAAAAAAATTAAATAAATTGAGTCCCTTTGGATTTGAAAGTTTAAATTTTAGACCTCAAGTTTGAATGGTCCAGGGTCTAAAATCCAATCTTCCAAATACAATGTCAATTGAGTAATCTACATTCCTTGATCTAGTATAGAGAAAGTTCTTATCAAAAAACAAAAATTTTGGTTGAGAGAGAGGGAAAGGATTGCGATTGACTTTAACAAGTTTGATGGTGAGAAGAAGAGAGAAGGAATGACTCTATTGCATGATGCTTGTGAGAACCGGGGCTTCTTCATGTTAGTGAGAATGACAATTTCCTCATAAAATAGAATCTCTAACCTAAGTTTCATTTTATTAATACTCATGTTTTAAGGTCCATAGGTTTGAGAATCATGGAGTCGACAAAAAGTTGATGGTGAAAGCCCGGATAAAAATAAATTCTAATTTCTCTATATAAGGCTCGAATAAAATTAGATTTCTACAAAGAGATCATTTAAGATTAAGGTCTTCAATTACCTAACTTCTTTAGAGATGAGACACTCACAATTTGAGATTAACCAAGTTTCCCCTTATTTCCACTCTCTCTTTTTATTTTCCAGTTATATGGGTCGTTACAAGGGAAGCAAAAAGTTTCCATATATAGCACCAAATAGTTGACATAAAAAATTCCCATAAATAGCACTAAATTGTTGATATAAAAAAAATACCCTATTTTTGTATTCATTGTACATGACAATCACCTATAATCAAGAAGGAAAAAAAAAAAAAAAAAAAGAATTCTTGCGAGACTCTCAATGGTCTCTTGGGGCCCTCGTTAGTACTCAAGTAGGGATCAAGGAATAAAAATAGCAATATTATAGAGAGTGAGTAATTAAGAGGTGTCTTGTCTCTTCCTAAAGATTCTCTTTATAGTGGTTAGGATCCTCCATTCTAGTTAATATTTAATACCTTCAATTGAGAGGGAATTACACGAGAACTATATATGTTCCTTTATTCTCCTTCTTTATTTGGGGGTTATGAGCCTTTTGTCAACCCCTTCCCCTCTCCTCCCCCAACCTATATGCCTTGAATTACACCTTAAAGTGTCCTTAATCTTATAGATATTTTGTGTTTTATAAAAAATAATTGGCGATGGCAACTTTTGTGGCCGATGTTTGATGACATAGACCAACTATCAATAAATTTTGATGGTCGCATAGCTAGGGTAGTGATTACTCCTCTTGTGGGGAATGGTGTAATCCCACCGGGGGGGGGGGGTGAGTTGGATTTTTGAAAACTTTTGCTAAATAATTTTTCCGATTCACCACAAATATCCCAATCAAAATTTAAGGCATGCATGTAAATCAATCACAACAATATCTAAACAATCATACACGTGTGGAAATATGAATGAGTGCAGGGAGAGAGAAAGCAAACACAACAATTTTTAATAAGGTTCGACTATCCCCGCCTATGTCCTCGCCTTAAGCAACCCACTTGAGGTTTTCCTTTAACCACTCATCAAACATGGCGGAGCCACCTTGCACATACTCGTTCAATAGGGTGGAGACCCCCTCTCCAAATGAGACCCCATGCTTGGTCCACTCCTTCAAGGCGGAGCCACCTCTCCAAGTGATGTCCCCTCTCTTGGGACCATTCGCAATCCGAACCGCAAAGGCTATGATTTGAAAATAAATTTTTGTACAATAAAATGCATCTCAAAAGCTAATTTGTATAATTGAAAAACTATATGCACTCTCAAATGGTTTCAAATATGAAGCTCAGTAGAATTAGGATTTTCCTCTCAAAGATATTTTGCAAGAAGAATGAGAGTATGGAAAATGATTTTTCTCAACTACCTTTTAAATATCAAATAGTGAGAAGCTTTTTAAGCAAGTATATATAAATAAATATATGCTCAAAGCTCTCTTGAATAACCCAAGATTTTCTCCAAAAATATTTTTTCAAGAGAAGAATAAGAGAATGCTAGGGTTTTGCTATCAAAATGAATTTTGCAAAATTGACCTTTGATATACAAGATTAAGAAGTTTTTCAAGCAACAATATATGAGTATAATATATGCTCAAAGCTTTCTTGTATTACTCAAAATATTTTCTCCAAAAAGGTTTTTCAAAATGAAAGGAGGAGAAAATGAATTTGATGCTCAAATGAGTATAAAATATAAAAAATAATCAAAGGATGATCAAATATATTTTCAATATGAATTTCTAACCTTCTCCAAGTTAATTGGCAAGGTATTTATAGCTAAAATCAAAATATGGCCGTTATACAACCGTTGGAGAAACAAAAAAATAATTTATTTCAAATTCTTATGACCATTTGTGACTTTAAATATTCAGAACCCGCGAGGTCCGGTTGACAGGCCCAAGGTCTGGGCGATCGGCCAAAGGAAAAAATCTCTTTTAGTGCACTTTGGTCAACTTGCCCATTGATCCGGTTTGCTAGATCTTCATTGTGTGAAGTCTGGTCAACTGGGCTTATAAGTTCGGTCGACTGGACTCTTTACAAATATGCAATCTGGCCATTTGTTTTGTTTGGTCGACTAGACCCCTTATAATTTTCTATTTCTTCTATCCGGTCAACCGGACTAATCATCTGATCTATTGGCCCCCTTTATAATAATGAGCTTTTGGCCAGGTTTTGACTTCAAAAATGATTTAAATCTTTTGTATGATTTTATTATTTTAAATAAAGGGTTTTCATGAAAGTTTGAAGATCCTAAGGTCAATCTAAGGTGAGTGTTGAGCTTCAATTTAAATCATAAGATATGCATGCACAAATTTAAAATTAATAACATTACAATTGAAAAAATATAAAGTCTTCCAGCTTCTGCTCTTTTGATTTGTATGGAATACGCCAATTGATGTGATCTTTTAGGTTCTTCAAGGCTTCCATTTTGCATCTATCACTTGTTCTTATAGAAACATAATCCTATTCAAACACTTAGCACACAAATGAGATCTTGTGATTTGTCGTTATCAATACAGGATAGGACTCAAAAAGTCAACAAGCTCCCCCTTTTTGATAATGATAAACATAGGGGAAAAATGAGGTTAGCATGACAAGGATCCCTCTTACAATATGCATAATGAAAAATGATATTCAATATAATTCAAGCATATTTGAAATGAAGACCTTATAATTTTTCAATTTGAGAATTTAAGTTCACTTTGGTTCAATGTGCATTTTGTATTGAAACTGACTTAAAAAAGATTCATTTAAAAGGCAATTTTACATGATACATAAATGATTTCATTTTTGAAATAAGTATCATGTCTATCATTTTCGAATTGTGAAAAACAAAAGGGCAGGAGGATACCAATTGTAAAAGAAAAGAATTAAGAATTTTGCTCATAAACCTTCTCCTTTTTTTGTCATCAGCAAAAGAACTAACAAAAATTTCTCCTTTGTTAAGAAGATCATTTAAACAACAAAGCCCTTAAATTTTTTAATTTCATGACAAAAGAAATGATTTTCAGAAAATTACAAGTAGCGTATGTCATGAATGCCTTTAAGCAAGAGATAATATTTATCTTTTATAAGTGCATTTCTTGCCATAAAAATTTCATTAAAAAAAAAATGTTCCTTCGTAAAATATTTCTCCCTTTGATATCATCAGTAAGTATTAGGGACTACACTTGCTATATATAGTAATTTTTGCACTAAGGTCAAGCAAGCTTAAATTTTTCTAGTAAGTATTTAAAAGAACATTTCATACTTGAACCAGAAAAAGCAACCATGCATATAGATCCTAAATGTTATAAAATTTAATGCAAGATCATATGGCTAGGCCTAGGATAATTGTGCCTAAGCACCAATTATCACTTACGATTTACTGTGATTAGAAAGAATCATTTTACCTAAGAATACATGTCACAGTAAGATTTTTAAAAGAAATGTAAGCCAAAAGATGGGTGAGCATAAACAAATAGAGTTTTAATTTCAAAACTCCCCATTTTTATCTGAGTACAAGCTTAGATGCAGTTAATTACTTATACCTATCAAGGATGGCTCTGATACCAAATGTGAGAATTCATTAAGTGTTAAACACTATAAGCAACAATTTAATTCAATTTAGTAATTTTACTGGATATTATTTAAGCTATTTGTATCCAACCAGTAAAATCATTTGAAAAGAACACAAATGCGTTAGGAAATTAAAATTAAGTCTTGCAAGGTGTTTATATATCCCAAGAACAATCCATATTAAAATATGATTCTGTGAAAAAAGGAAAAAGAAAAGGATATGATGTTCTAGGTATTCAAAAGAGCCACAAGACTCAAAAACAAAAAACAATATGATGCATATGAATCCATAAGATAGTTTAATAATAGCCTTTTCTCTTAAAATAGAGCTCATACTCTTCTGTATGTTCTTATGCACACATAAATGCATGTTCAATCAAGGACGAGGCTCATTTGTCAAATCATTCATCATACATTCATCCTTCAAATAAAAATTCTAGCATGTAGCATATATACCCATAGACATTTAGCACACAACCACACTACATATTGCATTTCAATTAGCATATGATAGCTTTCAAGGCTATATTCAATAATTATGCAATAGCTATGTTGTTGGGGTTCAATATTTCCTTATGTCATGCATTTCCTCACAGTTTATGAACTTTAATCAAGGTATGTGTTTTTGAATTTAAAACAACATGATTAACCATTTAGGTCCTAAATGAAGTTTAGAATCTATGGTTTAGACAAAAAGGTGTCCATGAACTAGATTTTCTTAAGATCAAAAAATATGTATATGATTTAGAGCATTCTAGGAAAGATTTATTTTAATAAAATTTGGGCAGCATGCCGTTTGTAAGTAGTTCATTTTTCCATTTACCAGGTCACAAAAAAAAAAAAAAAAAACATGCGTCAAATACCTGGTTGTTTCTACAACATGCAGTTCACAAAGTTTGCATCTACCAGCAGATGGCGTTTAGTTTAATCATCATGCAATCTAGTATAACCAATAATAGTTCATATAATAAACAAAAGATAAACCATCCATAAGATATTATAAACATTAAGCAAAAATGGATAGTAAGTGTTCAGTGATATTCTCACAAAAGCATATAAGCAAGAAAGAATAGTGAGAGAATCTAGTACCATAAGATTACAATGTTCAGGAGACAAAAGTTATTGAATTTTATGCTCCCTCTTAGTTATACCCGGGTTTGTTGTTACCATCTTATGCCCTCAATATTCAATAACTTGAATTTAGCTTTGAGTTCTTAGGCTTAGTGGACCAAGAAGTATCAAACAATATTTCTTTAAAATGAAGTAAGCCTATTTTGCCTCTTTTCTTATGAATTGAAACATGTGAAATGCTCAAGTTCGGATGGCTTTCCATTTTGACTGTTTGAGCATAGGTTTCTTAGACATTTGTACCTTCCTAGTGCAATGATCTTAGCCATTCAACACCATTCTAAGGATATTAAGCTCTAATTGATTTGATTTATATTTGAGAGCTTATGAAAGGAGTGTGGATAAATACTCTTAAATAATAATTTAATAATAAGTTCATAAGAGTATTCATATGGAGTAGGATATTATTATCATTTTTTTTGCAAGTGATGAGAGTGTCCTAACTGCTTAGGCAAAGAGCAATATAAGGTACATGAATCTTTCTTGTCCAATGCTCTTTGGTGAGAAAAAAACCTTTTAATAAGCACTAGTAGATTAGAAAATGATGATAATAAGTGCTTATGCTGGATTTAATGTTCTAACATGAGTTTAGAGTAGGATAGTGCACAGTGCTATGATTAATTCCCTAAAACTCAAATATATGTGACGGACAAAATATGGTATATTTAAGATATACAAACTTAAATATATATATATATATATATATATATATAGCATTTAAGAAATATTTAGCAAACAAATATATTTTTGTCCATTTGGAAGTGGATTTATCCACGCATGCTTCAAAGATTTAAAGAGTTGATGATTTATGTTTTATTTTTCTCACAAATAAAAGGTTCCAAAAATTACAATCAATCATCCCCTTAACCTTCACTTTAAACATTTCAAAGGAGTGATATGGATTGTGTGGAGATGAATGTCCTATTCAAGTAGATGCAATTCTCATTCAGTTCAAAGTAAGCACGCTATAGCCAATATTTTCACATTTTAATAAGCCTTAATGATACATATGTTAAGCAATAAAATTGGACACATCACTTGAATTTTCATATTGGCTTGTCTCTCTATGGTTCAAAATCCACTAGTTGGTTGATAGGGAATTTGGTCCGGTCAACTAAGGGGCAACTAGATAGGCTTATAAGGGCAAACAAAGAGTTCCGGTCAACTAGCCTCTCGTCCGATCGACTAGATGTGCGCATCTAGTAAACTGGGCTCCATAGATTTAGAAATATTAGCATCCTTTTTTTACCCCTTTTTGCATTTAACTCTTTAAGCCAAAAGAACTATATTTTCAATGTGTAATATTTGGCATTTTATGCTTAGACTAAATTGAAGAGAAAATTTAATTAATATTCCTTCAATGAAATAAACCTACTTTGTATTTTGCATTATGTGAAGGGCATAATTAATTTTTCAATCCTAAGATCTAAGGTGGAGTCATTGGGGTATCTTTTGGTACCCATTTCTCTTTGATCCTTGATTGGTTTGGACCCGGTGGTTCTTTGACTTTCCACACTTGTTTAGGTTTAACACCTTTTCTTTTGAATGGGCAATCGAACTTTATGAGCCCCTTCCTTTTACTCAAAAACCATGTGGTGTGAGTATAGGCACTAGAGGAGGTATTAGCATAAAATTTTTATTTTTTTGTAAAATACCCCATGTAGAGGTTCTTTCTCTTCTTATTTTGAATCCCATTATATCCTATGTCCTCCTTATCTAAGGTCATCTTCTGTGATCCTATGAGCTTATCAAAATTTTCTTTGCCCCTAGTAAATGTATAGACAATCTTAAATTGTTCCTCTATTTTTCTTTCTAAGCTTAATATTTCTAAATCTTTTATGCCTTTACAATTTGCTTGTAATCTTACAAGCTTTTTAGCCATTTTATTAAATATGCAATGAAATTGAGAAATGTAAAGATCATTTTCATTTTCAATAGAAATTTGGGATCTTAAGACTTCCAGCTCTTTTTCCATTTTTTTCATTCTTGATTTTCAACAAAGTATATCATTTATTTATTTTATCAACAATCTTATGAGTTCTAATATATTTTTTTTGTAGTTCCTCATATGTTGGCATGCTATCAACATCAGATTTAGTACATGATTCACTACTAGATTTATCATAGTATACATCACACGAATCATTACATGAATCAGCAATTGAGGTAGAAAGGGGAAGTATGTACCTCTTCATCGATTAAAGCAATGAGGCAATGATTTTCTCCTTCTTGAACATTTGAGCTCGAAGCATCTGGAGTGGTGGTCTCCTCTTCCTTGGTCTCTCCATATTCCTTCTCAAGTTTCTCCCAAATATCCTTAGCACTAGTACAAGTCATGATTTCTTTAAACACGTTAGTATCTAAAGCGCAATATAACCTGCTCATTACCCTAGCATTGATTTTTATTAAACTAATATCATGCTCATTCATTTCATTTTCAAATTTGGGAAACTCTACATTTGAACAATTTTCATTGGGATATCGTTTCCTTGATCGATCACTTTCCAAGCCCTCCAATCAAAGGTTTGAATAAAAATGATCATTTTATTTTATTTTTCTAAATGGTGTAGTCTACACCACAAAACAATGGAGGCCTTAAGAAAGATCGACCCTCACATAATGGGGATACACCGATATGACCCATTGCAATCTTTATACAAAAACGTTTAACCTTTTTCCAACGAGACTTCGATACCAAATGTGAGAAATGGTGAAATCCCAATAGGGGGTGAATTGGATTTATAAATCTATGTGCTAAATAATTTTGCCGATTCACCACAAATATCCCAATCAAAATTTAAGGTGTTTATGTAAATCAATCACAAAAATATATAAACAATCATACATGCGCGGAAATATAGTTGAGTGTAGGGAGAGAGAGAAAGCAAACACAACAATTTTAAACGAGGTTTTGCTATTCTCGCCTACGTCCTCGCCTCAAGCAACACGCTTGAAGATTTCCTTTAACCGCTCCTTAAACAAGGTGGAGCCACCTTATACACACTCCTTCAAAATGGTGGAGCCCCTCTTTACACCATTCTTCAATAGGGTGAAGCCCCCCTCTCTAAGCGATACCGAACGCTTGGTCCACTCCTTTTAGGCGGAGCCACCTCTCCGAGTGATGTCCCCTCTCTTCGTACGGTTCACAATCCGAACCAAAAAGGCTATGATTTAAAAATAAATTTTCATACAATAAAATACTTCTCAAAAGCTAATTTGTACAATTGAAAAACTATATTCACTTTGGAATGATTTAAAATATGAAACTCAGTAGAGTCAGGATTTTTCTCTTGAAGGTATTTTGCAAGAAGAATGAGTGTACGGAAAATGCTTTTTTCTCAAATGATCTTTTAAATATCAAATAGTGAGAAGCCTTTCAAGCAAGTATACATAAATGAATATATGCTAAAAGCTCTCTTGAATAACCCAAAGAATTTTTCCAAAAATATTTTTCAAGACAAGAATAAAAAACTACTAGGGTCTTGCTCTCAAAATGATTTTTTCAAAATTGACCATTGATATACAAGATTAAGAAGCTTTTCAAGTAAGATATATGAGTTGAATATATGCTCAAAGCTTTCTTGTATTACTCAAAAGATTTTCTCCAAAAAGGATTTCAAAATGAAAGAAAGAGAAAATGAACTTGATGCTCAAATGAGTATAAAATATAAAATAATCAAAGGATGATCAAATATATTTTCAATATGAATTTCTAACCTTCTCCAAGTTAATTAAAAAGGTATTTATAGCCAAAATCAAAATATGACCGTTATATGACCAATGGAGAAAAAATAATAATAATTTACTTCAAATTTTTATGACCATTTGTGGCTCCAAATAGCCTGAACCCAAGAGGTTTGACCAATAGACCCAAGGTCCAGTCGATCGGCCAAAAGGCGAATTCCCTTTTAGCGCACTTTGATCGACATGCCCATTGATTCGGTTTGCCGGATCTTCATTGTATGAAGTATGGTCAACTGGGCTTATAAGTTTGGTCAACTGAGCCCTTTACAAATATGCAATCTGGCCATTTGTTCTATTCGGTCGACTAGTCTTTAACATCTGATTAACTGGGCCCTTTATAAATTGCTATTTCTTCTATCCAGTCAACTAGGTTGATCATCCAGTCGACTGACCCCTTTATAAAAAATAGTTTTTGGCCAAGTTTTGATTTCAAAAATTATTTAAACCTTTTGTATGAGTTTAACATTTTAAATAAAGGTTTAAGGTGAGTGTTGAGCTTCAATTTAAATCATAAGATATGCATGCACAAATTTAAAACTAATACCATTACAATTGAAAAAAATATAAAGTCTTCAAACTTTTGCTCTTATAATTTCTATGGAATAAGTTTGTTGACTTTTTGAGTTCGATCCCTATTTTGATAATGACAAACATCAGTGTTTCATCTGTGTGTCAAGTGTATGAACATGTTCATTTTTCTAAGCACAGACAACTGATGAAAAATGAAAGCCATAAATGTACTTAAAGATCTCACCAACTAGCATATTCAATGGGAAATAAGGAGCAAAAGACTTGAAGATTTTATTCATTTTTCAAGTTGTAATAGTAATTAGGTTTCTTTGTGTATGCATATCATATGATTAAATTGAAACTTACAAAATGACCTTAATTTGACCATAGGAACCCCAACCTTCATAAAAACCTTTTATTTACAAAGTTAAACTTATACCAAAAGGTTTAAAATGCTTTTTTAAGTTAAAAGAAGGAAAAGACTAATTTTTATAAAGGGGTCGGTTGACCGCCTTTTAAAGCCTTGTTGACCGCCTTTTAAAGCTCAGTCAACCAGATAGTAGAAATGAGTATTTTTCTTAATCCATAACTTCTCATCTTAAAAAGTGTTCAAATTGAAAGACGTGGGATTTTCTATTAGGTTTTTTTTTTTTTTTTTAATACCATGAACTCCTAATTTGGAGTCGTATGGAAAAAGGTATGGCCAAAACATTGAAAGGTGTCTATCGAAAAAAGACTCCCTTCATGTTTCTTCCATCTCATTGATGGGCGTTTTTCTCAATCCATAACTTCTTATCTTAAAAGGTGTTCAACATAGAAGTTTTTGGATTTTCTCTTATCTTTCTATTTATACTAAGAACGTCCAATTTAGAGTTGTATAAAAATTGGTATGGTCAAATTACTGAAGGGTATCAGTACAAAAAACCCAAGGCCAACCAATCGGATCTTCACTCTAGCTGACCGAACCTCGTGTATTTGTAACCCCAACAAACCGACCCTCTCGGGAAAGCATCCCAATGATTGAAAAATGGCTATTTTTCAAAATAATATAATATTTAAGGTCCGAACGGCCATATAACGACTATATTGGGTTTTTGGCCTATAAATACAAGCCCTAAACACTTGAGAATGTTGGAGAATCAATTAGGAAGCTTGGTTAAACAATTTTTGATTCTCCAACTCCAATACCCCTCTTGTGTTTTAAAATCCCTATTTCTCCTACTCCTTGAAAATCGTTTTTGGAGAAAATATATTTTGGGGTTTTAAAGAGGCTTAAGCTCATATTTCATTCATAAATATATTGCTTGAAGGCCTTTTATTATTGTGATTTTCAAAGATTAATTTCCCCTACACTCACTTCTTGAAAATCTTTTTGGAGAAAAATATTTTGGAGTTTTGTTTTAAAAGGCTTGAGCATATATATTAAAGTTTATATATATATATATATATATATATATATTTCTTGATAGCCTTTGTATGTGTTGGCCTAACATGGCTTACTAATCTTGTTTTGATGATAACAAATAAAAGGTCACCTAACATGTTTTGTTGCAAGTGATGAAACTTCAAGAATCAAGTCATTGAGCTCAAGTTCAAACGAATACAAAATATGATGGCAAGACTCCATGGAAAAGGAATATGAAATCTTGAAGATCATGAGAGCATGAATATCAAAGAGGACTTGCTAAAAGCTTAGAGAATTTGATGCTCAAAGTAAAGATGTACAAAACAAAATACGAGCTTGAAGACTCTAAGCTTAAAATGTTTTAATGTCTTAAGAGAGTCTCTATGTTAGTACTTCATTCAAATGATAATTTAATTGGATTTGAAGCTCATTAGGAATCTTTGTGACTTAGAGACCATGTTTTGAAAAACCCTGAAAAGTACTTTTCAAAAGTCTTAAATTATTTTGGGGAAAGCAAAGAACAAAAGGAATTTGGAAACAAAATTGAAAAATCAGTTTTTGGTCTTTTGAGAGGACTAACAAGGTTTTCCCAGTCTACTGAAAAATATTTGAACTGATTTTAAAACAACCCAAGAGGACCCAGTCATCTGACTCATATGTTCCCAGTCGACTGACTCATTCTATATTTGAAAATCTCAGTGTTTTAAATGGATCCAGGCAACTGACTCCTATTTCTCAGTCGATTGACTCTTTGTGATTTTAAATTTTAAACATAACGGGTACTTTCCAAATTTGATTTTTTAAATTCTAGTCGCTGTGAAAACTTGGGAAACACTCCAAGTCACTTGGGGAACATGAAATACTCTTGATTAATCATCTATAAATACCTCTCCAAGGCTAAGGATTCAAACACACCAAGCAATTACGACAATCAAGCTTTCTTGCTCTCAAAACTCTCAATACTCTCAAAAGATCTCTTGTGCAATTACTTTATGAAATTTTCTACTGAGGTTTGTTGCGAATGTCTTACACAATTTTGAGCCTATACTAAATTCTTTTAATCTAGAAAGAAACTTCACGGTGATAAACTTCTAAAAGCTTCAAACTCTTTCAATTATTATTTTGAATTGATGTATATTTCAGTGCTTAATTGTTGTACTAATCTGGTTTTGTTGAGAGTGTCTTTGTACACCAAAACTTGTTCTTGTTTTGTAGACGTTTCAGTTTCTTGAATCGTTTTTGGACCAAACATGAGGTATCATTTGGAGAGGCATACTCTAGCCTATTGAAGGAGAGATTGTAAGGCTGCCCCTACCCGTAAAGGAGTGGTTATAGTGGAATCATTGGGTGGTTTAGCCTAAGGCGAGGATGTATGCACGTATAGCCGAACCTCGTAAAAGTTCTTGTCTTACTCTCTTCCCTACTCTCATTTAATTTCCTGTTTATATTAACTGCGTGGTTGGATTTTAATTTTTGGATCATATACACTATGTGGATTGGAAATTTTTATAAACCAAGGTTTAATTTGATTTTGGGATTGCGGAAACCGAAATGGTGTACATTGGTTGATCAATATAAAGTGTGGAAACCTTAAAGGGAGTAAGTTGATTCGTTAACACCCCAGACTAATTAACTTAAAGTTTATTTAAAGTCTAAGTTTTTGGAAGATTGTTGGAAGTTTAAATTATGGTTTATATTGAGAAAATAGGTTCATAAAGACAAGCCTTTTTATCATCAAGCATAGATTCTCAAACTGTACTTTGAGTTACTGAAACTTGACAAGCATTGTTGAACTCTTTCTCTAGCGTAGATTGTGTTAAGTTTGTGTTGATTGGATTGTATTGAGTTGCTAAAAAGAATAAACAACTTGGCATATACATTCATAATGGTTTTACAAATTTAATTTTCTGATGAACTTCTAATTGAAAACCTACTTTGCTTGTGCAATTGCAGAAATTAAAATAAGTTAAAGAATCAATCAAAGAAATTTTAAATTCCCAATTCATCCCCCCTCTTGGGAATACACCTTCCTTTTCAATTGGTATCAAAGTGGGGTTATAAAAAATCTTAACTAGAAGTTATATAAAGATCACTATGGCACACGTAGGTTCATCCCCTTTTACTGAGAGACAATCCTCAACTAGACCCCCTATTTTCTACGGTGTAAACTACACCTTTTGGAAACAAAGAATGAGAATTAATATTGAAACTATGGATTGGAAGGCATGGAAGGTTGTCCCACATGGTGACCACATTTATACTAAATTACTAGGTGGTAAAGAAGTGCCAAAAGAAAAATGAGATTTGACATATAATGACTATAAAATGATGCAAGTAAACTCAAGTGCCATGAATCCACTATACTGTGCTTTGGACATTAATGAATTCAATAGGGTCATGATATGTAAGTCAGCTAGAGGAATATGGTTTAACTTAGAGGTAACCTATGAAGGAATGGTAGATGTTAGAGATAGTAGAATCTAAATGCTCACTAGCGAGTATGAAGCCTTTAGGATGAATCCTGATGAAACTATCACTAGCATGTATACTAGATTTACTCATATACTAAATTTCTTAAATGTTTTAGGAAAAAATTATTCAACATATAAAATGATTTGAAAAATCTTTAGAAGACTTCCTCTGATATGGGAACCTAAGGCCACAACAATCACGGAAGGAAGAAACTTGAAAAATACCTCCCTTGATGGTTTGATCGGATCCCTTCTCACTTATGAGATGGCGATAAACAAAAAAAAAATCTAGAGAACAATAATAAAAATAAGAAATCTATAGCCTTTAAGGCTATCAAAGAAAGTTCTAGTGATAAAGATGAAGATAATGAATTAGATGATGAAGAACTAGCCTTCATCACTAAAAGACTTGGAAAATTTTTCAAAAAGAATAGGAAACACACTCAGAAGTTTAAAGGATAAAAAACTAACAAAGGAGAAACAAACACAAAGGAAACTAAGAATGAACCACCTACATGTTATAACTGCAAGAAGGTAAGACACATTAAACCTGATTGTCCGCGGATGATAAAAGACAAGAAGAAGAAAAAGAAGGCAATGAAAGCTACATGGGATGATACAAGCTCAAACGAATCGGAGAATGAATCAAGTGAACAAGAAGTTGCCAACATGTGCTTTATGGCGCACAATGCTAAGGCACACTCTTACTATAGTTCATCAGAAGAATCTACTAGAGAGTATTGTAATGATTTATGTGATAATATGCCTTCATGCAAAGAAATTCAGGCTGAATTATTCGCCTTACACAATAGGTTTATTAAAGTGACTACATGGAACATAGCCTTGAAAGAACAAAATGAAAATCTTAAAAATCAACTAGAAAGTTCTAAAACAACTGAAAAAGAAAAAGAATCTCATATTAATGATTTAATGAAGAAAATTAGCATGTTTCAAGAGTTAGTACAACTACAAGTAAATGGTGAAAGAAAGAAAGACTTCAGAAATTAGCAACTTAAAAGTAAAATTGAAGATAAAGATAAAATCATTTACAACTTTACTAGAGGAAAAAAGAACTTTGAAAAATTGTTGGACAACAAAGGATGATTAGTAATAAAGAAGGAATTGGTTACAATAGAATTGAAAACAGAAAGAAGAACTTATTTATGGGATATTTTGTAAAAGAAGCAAAATACTATGCTAGTACATCTTCTACAAATATTCATTAACACACTACTTGTTACTTGTGTAGGAATAAGGGACACATAAAGTTTAATTGTCCGCTTAAAAAGAAGTATGTAAAAATAAAAAAATGAATGAAAAGTGAACACTAAAAATAGATGTGACTTAAAAAGAATTACGAAGGTTTGGGTTCCAAAAGTAACATCATGATTCCTTCCTTGTAGGTATGCTTTAGGACCACTCCATCAAAGGAAAAATGGTACTTGGACAGCACATGTTCAAGACATATGACCAGGGATAAAACAAAGTTCACCACCCTAGTTAAAAAAGATGGAGGGTATGTGACCTTCAGTGACAACACTAAAGGTCAAGCCGTCGGGATTGGTAAAATAGGTAAAGAACCCTCCCTTACAATAGATGATGTTTTGTTAGTGGATCGATTAAAGCATAACCTTTTAAGCATAAGTCAACTTAGTGATAAAGGGTTTGACATAGTCTTTAAATAAGATAAGTGCATTGTTCGAAACCCAAGAAAATATGAAGTGTTATTTACAGCTTATAGAGTCAATAATGTATATTGTATAAACCTTGAAAACTTAATCTCTCAAGATGTAACATACTTAGCTACCATGAATGAAGTCAGTAGGCTTTGACATAGAAGACTAGGACATGCAAGCATGGATCTATTATCAAACTTTTCTAGAAAGAAGTTAGTCAAAGGTTTACCAAATACAAAATTCTTCAAAAAAAAATTTTTTTATGCTTGCCAACTTGGGAAGCAAATTAAAACAAGCTTTAAAAAAGAAGAAACATATTTCTACTAGTAGACCCTTAGAACTTATTTATTTTGATTTGTTTGGTCCTACTAAAAGTCAAAGCAAAGGAGGCAAGCAATATGCTTTTGTCATAGTTAATGACTACTCCTAGTTTACCTAGGTACAATTTTTAGCCTCTAAAGATGAAACTTGTAACATGTTAATACATTTGTGTAAGAAACTTCAAAATGAAAAAGGATATGGTGTTTCAAATAATGGAGTGATCAAGGAAGAGAACTCAACAACAAAGAAGTTGAAAAAATTTTGTAATGAATATGGAATTAATCATAATTTTTCAGCACCTAGAATTTCACAACGAAATAGAGTTGTTGAAAGAAAAAATAGAACTCTTCAATAAATGTCAAGAACAATGCTAAATGAACATAAGCTACCAAAGTTTTTGTGGGCTAAAGCAGTAAATACCACATGCTATGTGATAAATAGAGTATCAACGAGATCAAATTTAAATAAAACTCCCTATGAACTTTGGAAAGGTAGAAGGTCTAACATTTCTTGCTTTCATGCTTTTTGATGCAAATGCTTTTTATTAAATGATAAAGATGATTTAGGTAAATTTCATGCAAAAGCCGATGAGGGTATATTCTTAAGGTATGCATAAAAGAGCAAAACTTTTAGAATATACAACAAAAGAACTCTTACAATTATGGAATCAATTCATGTAACATTTGATGAAGAAAATCCATTCAATAAAACAATAAATGTTGAAAAAGTTCAAAATACTAAAAAACCAGAATACTTAGAAATTGTAGAAGCAAAAGAAGAATAAAATTAATTAAATTCAAATGATGATGCTATAGAAAATTCTGAATTACCAAAATAATGGAAATATGTAAGAAATTATCCGAAAGATCATATCATAGGAGAACCATCATGAGGTGTAACTACAAGATCTTCTTTGAAAAATCTATGTAATTATTATGCTTTCTTATCTCAAGATGAACCTAAGAATGTTGAAGAAGTTCTAAGTGATGACTCATGGATGATAGTCGTGCAAGAAAAATTTAATCAATTTGAAAGAAATAAAGTATGGAAATTAGTTCCCAAACCAGATAACCATTCAATCATTGGAACCAAGTGGGTATTTAGAAATAAAAAAGGATAAAAATGGAATTGTGGTAAGAAATAAAACTAGACTTGTAGCTCAAGGATACAACCAAGAAGAAGGAATAGATTATGATGAGACATTTGCTTCCGTAACTAGAATGGAAGCAATAAGAATGCTTTTAGCTTATGCATCTCATAAGGAATTGAAATTGTATCAAATGGATGTAAAGAGTGACTTTTTAAATGGTTTTATAAATGAAGAGGTATATGTAGCACAATCACTAGACCTGGCAAAATGAATAAAAATCTGTTAATCCGAATCGCATCCGACCCATTTTAACCGACTTATAATTATCCGTTTGCTAAACGAGTGGACTATGATTTTTTATTTTCATATATGTTCCCTTAGCGGGTCAGGTCGGGTTTATCTGGCGGATATCCGGCAACCCGCTTACATTAGTAACCTAGGAAAGCCCAACAGGCTACAACCAAAGTCCAAAGACTCCAAACCCAGCCAGCCTAGTAAGCCCACAGCCCAAGTGCCCACGATTGCATGGCCCACATGCCCCACTCGGCCCCTCCCACTCCAATCCCAAGCCAACTAGCCCAACCCAAAATCCCTAATCACCTAATGCCCGCAGCCCAATTCAATTCGAGCCCTAGCTACTTGCTGCCCTATTCGATTCTTCATTTGAGTGTGACCAACGTCTCTGCTTAGAGAGCCAACACGAGAGAAGAGAGTGACTGAGTAAGAGACCCTTCATTCTGGCCTTCTTCTTCGACCCTTCAAAGCCCTCTGGCCTTCGTGAGTTGGTCTTCCACACTGCAAACTAGCAGGAGCCCTTCACGAGTTCGTCACTTCATCAGGAGCTTCACGAGTTCATCGTGGACATTTTCAAACCAGAAGGAGCTGCTCGCAAGCTCGCCTTTGAGTGTTTGTGAGTTGGTGAGTTCCTTTGCGTCGAAGTTCGAATTTGTAAGTATTCTTCTTCTTCTTCTTCAAATCTACTTTTTGCTTTCCATGTTCATCAGTTTTTTAGTATGTTTAGCAACATTGTTTGGGATTTTCACTTTTTGTTTTAACCTTAATGATGGGGAGCTTGAGGAACTCTCTCATGTGGTTCTTGGATTCTTCTTTTTATTACCATTGTGGGGATTTAAGGATTGGTGTCTGGATAATTATGGTGTTTTATCTTGTAAATGATTCTGTACTCACCTGAACACATCTTATCATTTTTTTCATCTTGCCAATAAAATGTGGAGAGCTAAAGTTCCATCAAAGTAAAGGTGTTGTGTAGATCACCATTCTTAATAGGGTTAACACCAATGATTTGTTGTAGCCTTGCAGGTTGAGAGACCTTATTGGGCTTTATGTTCAAATGTTTGTGTCATGTGTAGTTATGGTAATAAGGACCGTGCTCATTTATTCTCAGTCCTATGGCTTGGTGTCTTTGGAACAAGATTTTTGGCCTGTTGGGAAGTGTTATGGGTGCCCTTATTCTTTGGAGGATTTCTTGGTGGTTGAATTTAGAGATTTTGGAAGGCGTGGAATTCTACTTTCATTGTTATTTTGGTTATTTCGTGCCTAGATTTTTTGAGACCATGGGTCTTCTATGGACTTGATTTGGGACTGGATGCTCAATAAAGATGTTTTGGCATTACGAGTGTTGCTGAGAGTCAGCACGATCGATTGGCTCAAATCTAGTTTGGGCGGTCTTCTTGTATTAGCATTTTCTATTTCTTTTCTTCTCTTAAAAAATTTCACTTTTTACAATACCATGTTTCGTTACATGTTTGTCAAAATGTCCAAGTGGTGATTAGTCTCTATTTTTTTTGTCATCTAACCTCCTAGTCAACTAGAAAACAAAGGCAATTTATTACTAATATTATTCTATATTCTAAATATAAATCCATTTTCTCTTTAAAAATTTAAGCTAGTAATACTATTGCAATTTTTTTTTTTTGGCTTTCTCTGCTCTGTTAAATGGAGCCAAAGGTCTTATTTTGAAGAATCCTCACTTTGAAATGTCATCATTTAGGCATTTCCATGGGCATAAAGGCAATGTGCCTTTTGAGTGCAAAATTTTTAAATGGAACTAAAGATCTTATTTTGAAGAATTCACCTGTTGGAACATCATATATTCTTGAATGAAGCTTGTTAAAATGCATAAGTCACAAATTATTCTTTAGAATTGGCATTGTTGTGCCTTTTGATTGCAAAATTTTTAGAAATTTCTTGAGACTAATTTATTATGTTTGAGTTTGAGTTTCTATTTTGAGTTGGATTGGGACTAATTTGTTATGTTTTATTGTTTACAGTTTTACTTGCATGAATCAGGAGTTGTTAATTAGTATAAATGATTGAATGATTGATATAGTTACTAAAAAAATTAATACACAAACTAATCGCAAGTTACCGTATACAACTTAAATTATTATGACTAAAAATAAATTATTAATAAAATTATATTTGAGAATGATGGATTATCCGCCCATCCACCATGAATTATCTAACCCGAAACCACTTAATCCACCACTTAAAAGAGTCGAATATGGATTATGATTTTTTCACCCAATAATCTGCCTTATCCGCCACGGATAAACCGACCCGATCTGCTTTGCCAAGTCTAACAATCACCAGGCTTTGAGGATATTCAAAATTCTGATTATGTGTATAAGTTAACTAAGGTTTTATATGGTTTGAAATGAGCCCCTCGGGCTTGGTATGAAAGACTAAGTGGATTCTTACTAGAAAAGGGGTTTTCTAGAGGAAAGATTAATTGTACCTTATTTTTCAAAACTAAGAAGGATGACACGCTTATAATCAAATTTTATGTAGATGATATCATATTTGGAGCAACAAATGATGATCTATGTAAGAAATTTACTAAATGTATGTAAGAAGAATTTGAAATGAACATGATAGGAGAATTAAACTACTTCCTAGGTTTACAAATTAAACAAGCCAAGAATGAAACTTTTATAAATCAAGCTAAATATATAAAAGACATGCTTAAGAAATTTGACATGGAAAGTAGTTAGTCCACAAGAACTCCCATGAGTACTTCCATAAGTCTTGGCAAGGGTGAAAAAGGAAAACTGGTAGACCGCTAGTAGACCAGACATAATGTTCCTATAGAGGTATGATAGGAAGTCTATTATATTTGATAGCTAGTAAATCGGACATAATGTTTAGCGTATGCATGTGTGCACAATTTCAATCCACTCCTAAAGAATCTCATCAAATATCTGTGAAAAGATTCGTAATATATTTGATAGGAACAGTTGATTTAGGACTTCGGTACCCTAAGGACACCGGATTCAAAATGATTAGTTATTTAGATGCTAATTACGCAAGATGTAAAATTGTTAGAAAAAGTACAAGTGGTAAATGTCATATTCTTAGATGATCTCTAGTATCTTGATTTTCAAAGAAACAAAACTCTCAAACTTTATCTACTGCTGAAGTTGAGTATGTAGTAGTAGGGAGTTGTTGTGCACAAACATTGTACATGAAACAACAATTAAAAGATTTTAACTTAAAATATTCAGCTATTCCAATAAAATGTGATAACACAAGTGTAATAAACATTTCTAAAAATCTAATATCACACTCAAGAACTAAACATATTGACATAAGACATCATTTCCTAAGAGATCACATGCAAAACGAAGATATAATGCTTGAATTTATAAATGCAAACGAGCAATGGACGGACATTTTCACAAAACCTCTTCTAGAAGAAAGATTTATATCAATTAGAAGAGAACTAAGACTATTACACAATAGGGAAGTGGTTTAAAAAGAATACAATAAGAGAAAAGGAGAAAAATTGAAAATTCTAGGGAGTCAGGCGACTGAGTCAGAATTCCCAGTCGACTGACATGCCCCTGTGCTACTGAATTTCATTCTGTCTGTGAGTCAGGCGATTGACTTCAAGTGACCCAATCGACTAGATCATCGAGGTTGATAAAATTTTAGCGCGACAACCCTAAGTTCATTCTTTCCAGTGAGCTAGATTCCGCTCCACTCACCTGAAACCTTTCTCTTCTATTCCCTTTGATTCTAAACCCAAAATCCTTCCTCCAAACGATTGAAAATCATCTTCCCACTTCTTCTCCTTTGGATTTCCAGGGTTTCTACCAATATTCATTCACAAATATGCTGAGAACCAAATGGGCTGCCAATCGAGGTTCTACCTCCGGCCAAGAAGAAGATAACCTTGATCAATGGCTGGTTACTCCTCAAGCCAAACAAAGGTATCATATTAATCTTTGAGCAACTGATCCTATACTTGGTAAGATAATCGACACTGCTTTCTTCACGACCATCTTTCCAGATATTTTACTGGTGTCCTGGGCTATATGTTGGAAAAATCTTGTAGTCTATCTACTAAGTAAGGCTTTATACCCTAATCTTGTTAATATTTTCCATGCCAACATGAATCAAAATGAATCGGTTCTTTCCACTAAAGTTAGAGGCCATAAAATTCTTTTAACTCCTCAAACCTTGGCCCCCTTTCTTCATATTGACCAAGGTGATTTTGAGTGTAATGCACTTTCTCGTACTTGGATTATGGACCAAGGATTTACACCCGAGGAATTCTTACCTTTGATCATGGTAGAAGCACCTGACCAATTCAAAAATCCTCCAAAGTACACTTAGTTGAACCTTCTAGCTCAAATTCTTCAAAAAATCATAACCTACAATATCACACCTCAGATCGGATCACATGATTACATGTCATGTGTGAATTGCTTCATCATGTGGTGTTTTTTGAAAGGGAAGAAACTTGATTTGTCTAGTTTTCTTTTAAAATTGATGTGGACAAGGTTGCAAGCTTGTCAGGTCACTCTTCCTTATAGAGGCATCCTCAATATGTTGTTTTCTCATCTTTGTATCATTAGTCCGAATGAGTTGTTCATAAAAAAAAACTTTAATAGATTGGATATGAGAAGCATAACCAAGGTTTGTTTCTGAGAGGATGAAGACCACCTAGGCCAGCTACTGAGCAAGCTTCACTTCCTAAACAACAACTTGAACCACAACCTAATGCTCCTTCATGGCTTATGCCATTCCATCATCAGCTCGCCACTTTTAGTAGTGATGTACGTTCAAGACTTCAACCTCTTGAAGAAAGTCATTCCTCCCATCAATCTCATATTTCCTCCATCGATCAAAGACTTAGCTATTTAGAACATTATCAGGTTAGTTCCTCACGTTATCCAAGTGATGAGGTATTAGATGAGGAATCTGAGGAAAAAAAAAAAAAAGATGAAGGAAATGATGATAGTGCTGGTGATGCTGTTGATGATGATGTTTGATGATTTTGTTATGCTATGAATTTCAGTACTTTATCAGTGTTTTTGTTATCTTTTTATATATGTATTCAGTTTGTTTATGTTTCAGATTGTATTTCAGTGTGCTTTTTGATATGTATCTCAAGTTGCACATGACACTATGTACACCTATGACTTTCTATGAATATCATTTTGTGTGTACGCCTTTGTGTCTACCTTGGACCTTTAATTGCTATTTTTCTCTTTTTTGATTAATGTCAAAAGGGGGAGAGGGAATGAGCAAAATTAAGATATTTACCAAAACTTGAAAGCAAAATTGGCTATATGATATATGATGACATATTGAAATAATTATGATATGAAATAAATAAAACTGAAGTTGATACTATTGAATATATTGTACTTGCAAAACAATTTTAAAAATATGCTTATTGTAAGGGGGAGCCTTATCAAGGTTCACTCACTTTTGATCCTTATTTGTCATTATAAAAAAGGGGGAGATTATTGGCCTAACATGGCTTACTAATATTGTTTTGATGATAACAAATAAAATGTTGCTTAACATGTTTTGTTGCAAGTGATAAACTTCAAGAATCAAGTCATTAAGCTCAAGTTCAAATGAATACAAAAGCTGATTGCAAGACTCCATGGAAAAGGAATTTGAAAGCTTGAAGATCATGAGAGCATAATTATCAAAGGGGACTTGCTAAAAGCTTAGAGAATTTGAAGCTCGAAGTTAAGATGTACAAAACAAAAGACTCTAAGCTTAAAATGTTTTAATGTCTTAAGAGAGTTTCTATGTAAGTACTTCATTCAAATGATAATTTGATTGGATTTGAAGCTCATTAGGAATCTCAGTGACTTGGAGACCATGTTTTGAAAAGCCCTGGAAAATACTTTTCAATAATATTAAATTATTTTGGGGAAAGCAAAAGAGTAAAAATAATTTTGAAAAAAAATTGAAAAAATAGTTTTTGGTCTTTCCATGCGACTAACAAGGTTTTCCCAATCGACTAATAAATTTTTGAACTGATTTTGAAACAACCCAAGAGGACCCAGACAACTAACTCATGTGTTCCCAGTTAACTGACATTCTGTGTTTGAAAATCTCAATGTTTTAAGTGGATCCAGGCGACTGAATCCTATTTCCTAGTCGACTATCTCTTCGAGATTTTAAATTTTAAACATAATAGGTACTTTCCAAATTTGAGTTTTTAAATTCTAACCAATATGAAAACTTGGGAAACACTCCAAGTCACTTGGGGAACACGAAATACTCTTGATTAATCATCTATAAATACCTCCCCAAGGCTAAGGATTCAAACACACCAAGCAATTAAAGCAATCAAGCTTTCTTGCTCTCAAAACTCTCAATACTCTCAAAGGCTCTCTTGTGCAATTACTTTCTAAAATTCTCTACTGAGGTTTGTTGGGAATCACTTGTACAATTTTGAGCCTACACTGAATTCTTTCAATCTATAAAGAAAGCTCATGGTTTAACTGTAACGACCTCAAGAATCTTAATATAAAATGAAATATAATAAATAGAAAAGTCGACCTGAACCCGTGGGTAGCGGGGATACCTGTCAATCACAGCGGAAACCTAAGCAGTAGTAAGTGTAAAATCTCAATCATCCAACCATAAAACATAATACCAGAGTACTAAATCATCAAAATATTGTATTTATAT
The DNA here is from genome assembly GCF_029873635.1 of Malania oleifera. Lineage (NCBI taxonomy): Eukaryota > Viridiplantae > Streptophyta > Magnoliopsida > Santalales > Ximeniaceae > Malania > Malania oleifera. Next base: position 85,276,897 of record NC_080422.1, on the reverse strand, counting down.
ACAGTCTCCAAAACATCAAAATAACCTTAGGATCATACAACAAAAATAATTCTGATCCTAGTACAAAATCTTACCCTCCTAGTGGGGTAACTTAATAAGCTAAACAGCGGTCACGACCCGCCGATGAGACACTTCTCAGTAAGGGAAAATAAACTAAATAAAGTTGTGTGGCAACATGAACATTTAATGCAATTATACATATATAGTACATTTCATTTTTTGTAGACATTCGTCATATCGTACTGAATAAGCATATATTTTCATATTTTCTAATAATTCATATCGTACATAAAACATCTGTTATAACTGGTAATATTGAAAACATACCTAGGATGAATAGCAAGCTGATATCATGTATTACCCCCCATGACAAGTTGTGCGGCCCGAAGGCGGGACCCGACAATGGCTGGCCGACCACTGTCAAGTTAAAAATGTCTGTAAGTATGATGGACCTGCCTCACCTTGGTCTGAACTACCAAGTGGACGTCTACAACTCTACACTTAAAGCCACATCGACTATCCATCTCCCACCCCCTAGTGGGGTGGTTAGCACAAGTCTAAACATAGATATCTAGTTTATATAGCTACGGTACCAAGCTCCTGAACTGAACTAAACTAACATTCAGGTTCTAATATCATATAATACATGATAATATAGCATCTTTCACAATTTCATATATACGGCCTCACGCCGAAATCATTTCATAAATACGGCCTTGTGCCGAACATTTCATAAATACGGCCTCACGTCGAAATCATACATATATGCGTATCATTCTGAAAATAATCAATTTATCATGTATTTTCAACATCATAATGTACTGTATTCTTTCATAATTTCTCAAAACATATTTCATTCATATCATTGTCATATCATGATATTTTTTAATGTAAAATAATATTCATGCCACACGTTTGTTGTATAAAACCGTACATTGTATTCTAAAATCATAGTTTCTGACATCTCATACATAGATATTCATTTCAACATATTAGCAGTATTTTTCCCAAATGTACAATTTTTCTCGTAAAATACAGATATAGTACATGCCTTTCTAAAAGTAAATTTACTCATACATAATAATATTTTGCATGAAAAATAAGTGCTTTAGTTTATTCCCTTACTTGACTACTGAGAAAAGCCCCTATAAACTCTGGTCTCACACCCATAGGATTTCCTAATCAATACCCTAAAAATGAAAACTCCAAGTACTAAACTTTAGTATTTTCACGTGTATATCATTTCCTATAACTACCATGAAACCAAATTTGGCCTAAAAAGCCTTACCTTAACTTAAGGATGAATTCCAACTTGCTTTCACCAACGATCCGCTCCAGTAGATTTGGAGAGAACTTCCCCAAGAGCGTCGTGGTGGCTTCAGATCATCTCGTCAACAAGTCCTTGAATAATTTCATCAACGAAATCCACTCCTCGTCCATGAAATTCAGACTGCACAAAATCTCTCTCAGTATTTCCTCATCGACGAATCCTGTCTTCGTCGACGAGGTCCTATTATACCCTCGTCGACGAATCCTCTTTGTTCGTAGACGAGGCCTTGATGATTTCTTTCAGTTATTCCTTCCAAAGTACAATGTCGTCGACGAATGCATCGATGATTTCCTTTGGTTATTCCTTCCAAAGTGCAATGTCGTCGACGAACACGATGTGTTCGTCGACGAAGTTGATTTCCTCCTTCTGTTACTGTCTCCATTTTCCATCCTCTTAATCATTATTTAAATATCATTATTCTTTGGGTCATCATAGATATGCTTCTAAAAGTTTCAATCTCTTTCAATTATTATTTTGAATTGAAGTATATTTCAATGCTTAATTGTTATACTAATATCCTCTTGTTGAGAGTGTCTTTGTACACCAAAACTTGTTCTTGTTTTGTAGACGGTTAAGGTTCTTGAATTGTTGTTTAACCAAGCATGGTGTATCGTTTGGAGAGGCACACTCTAGCCTATTGAAGAAGAGATTGTAAGGTTGCTCATGCCCGTAAAGGAAAGGTTATAGTGGAATCGTTGCGTGGTTTAGCCTAAGGCGAGGACGTAGGCAGGTATTGCCAAACCTTATAAAAACTCTCATCTCACTCTCTTCCCTACTCTCATTTAATTTCCTGTTTATATTAACTGCATGGTTGGATTTTAATTTTTTGATCATATACACTACGAGGATTGGAAATTAAATAAACCAAGTTTTAATTTGACTTTGGGATTGTGGAAACCGAAAGGAGTACGTTGGTTGATCTATGTAAATTGTGGAAACCTTAAAGGGAGTACATTATTTGGTTAACACCCAAGACTAAGTAACTGAAAGTTTATTTAAAGTCTCATTTTTTGGAAGATTGTTGGAACTTTGAATTTTGGTTTGTATTGAGAAAAAAGGCTCATAAACACAGGGCCTTTTATCAGCAAGCATACATTCTCAAACTCTACTTTGAGTTACTGAAACTTGACAAGCATTGCTGAACTCTTTCTCTAGTGTGGATTGTGTTAAGCTTGTGTTGATTGGATTGTATTGAGTTGCAAAAAAGAATAAACAACTTGGCATATACATTCATAAAGGTTTTACAAAGTTAATTTTCCACTGAACTTGTAATTGAAACCCTACTTTGCTTGTGCAATTGTAGAAATTAAAATAAGTTAAAGAATTAATCAAAGAAATTTTAAATTCCCAATTCACTCCCCTCTTGGGAATACACCTTCTTTTTCAGTATTTTTTTTCAAAGATAATGTTGGAATTGGTGTATTCCTAAGAGGGGGGGGTGAATTGGATATTAAAAAATTTTCTCCTAGGTTTAAGGTCCAGAAGCAGTATAACACAACCTAGAGTCTGTCTATGCAATTATAAATCCAATCATTCATAATAATAAATCACAAACATTCAAGTGCTGAAATTTAAATTGTGGAAATTTACAGCAAGCACAAGAAATGTTATCAGGGTTCAACCAATGCTGCCTATGTCCCTACCTCAGCTCACAAGTCCGAGGATTACTACTATTGCTCACTTAACGGGTAGAGTGGCACCGGTTACAACCAGGTCAAATTTCCAGGGCTTACCTCAACCTTTACACACTCTACTTGTGGGGCGGAGAAGGCCCTACCAATTCTTATGGGTCAGATCAAACCCCCTTAGGCCACGTCTCGAATACAATAATGAGGATAAAATTTTTGTACAAAAAAAATGCTTCTAAACAAGCATATTATGTACCTATATGCACAAGCAATAATTAGTGCACCTCAAGTAGATAGAACTATAAGCTCAATGCAAACAATGTGTAATAACACTCTAGGTAATGTCAATAATCAATCAAGTGAAAGAGTGCATTACCAATTTATCTTTGAAACAATATGTAAATATATTTTAACCACAAGTAGGGTTTCAAAGATTTTCAAATAATATAATCAAATGTCTCAAAATGATTTTCAAAAACTTTATGCACAAGAGACAAGCAAACCAAGCTTGTCAAAAAGATTTTTGCTTCACAATCACAAGACAAGCTTAATGAGTCTTGGAATAATAGTGCAAAGGCTTCGAAAGCTAAAAGGTTTCCCCACACAATGAATTTATTAATTAAATTGGGGGGAAATTTTTTTGGCTAAACTCTCAATCAAAATCAACATGCAATCAAGCTAATGAAAGTTTAAGCATTAGTATGGAGTGTAGGATTACATAGTATGCTCTCACTTAATAAGATTTTGCAAGACACTAATCAATGGAAGAGTATTTGGCTTTGAATATGTAAAAGGAGCTCTCAAATTTTCAAAAACTACTTTTCTTAATCAAAATTGCTAATCTCTGCTTAATCTTCAAAATGAACTCATATTTATAGACACCTTTACAATTTTGACCGTTGGGGACATAAGGGTAATTATTAAAATTGTTTAAAACATGTTTTACCAAAATAACCTTGATTTACCGTTAATAACATGTGGTAAAAATATGTCAACCCAAGAGTTTCGGTCGCCTGAACCTTGGGTTCGGTCGCCCGAACAGACACATTAAGGAAAGTGCATATTCGATGTTCCAACACCTGGTAAATGGTTCGGCTTGCTGATCTAGGCAATTTTCAAACTGCTCGATGTTTGTTCGTGTTGTCGAAAGTCCAATGTAATGAACTTTAACATTCGGTCGCACGAGGTCAAAATAAACGTAAAGTTCGAGCGCCTGGGAAAGGTGAAAAAGTCAGTTATAAAAGTTTGGTCGATGGAGAACGTTGAGTTCATTTCGATTCGATCACGCGAAGTCAGGTAAAAAATTTTAACTTTTCACACGTTCGGCCGACCGAGGTATTTTCAACGCACATATTCAGTCGCCCGAAGCGCTTTCATTGCTTAAGATTTGGTCCTGTTTTTTATCATAAGTTACCCCTGTTTGCATAGTTGATAATGGGGATTTTCCTAAATGATTTGTGCAAGGACCTAGGGTCTATATAAGGTATTTTTACTTAGTCCCAAAAATCCAGTGTCAGTTAACCAAAGGGTGATCCCTAAGGTCAATCTATGGTCTTGAGCTTATAGTCCTTACCATGCATGCAATGCATTAATTATTACAGACATTTGAATACCGAAATGAATAAAGGAAAATATAATACAACTTGGAAAGGAAGTCAATCTTCATGCGCTGCTCCTTTGCAACTCTATGGAATATGCTGAATGATGTGCTCGTTTAAATGCTTCTCGGCTTCCATTTCACATTTGTCATCTATGCTTAGAAAAGTAAACTTGTTCATACATGCACTTAGTAAACATATGAGATACTGTGGTTTGTTATAATCAAAATAGGAGACGAACCCAAAAAGTCAACAAATATTATTTCTCCATACTATTCTTTGTAAAAATTATTTTTTGGGAAATATTTTGTTTATCCAAATAATAATTGAGCATATATTTAAATATCATATATATTATGCTCTTAAGTCTTCTTATCTTTATAAGGTTAATCATTTCAAGAAAACCCTAGTTTCTCCCAATCTTATTCTTGAATTTACTTTTGGGAGAAAAACTTTGGGGTGAGTTCAAGAATTTTTTGAGCATATATATTCATTGATATATATATTGTGCTTGAAAAGCTCTTTGATAGTGGCTTAAGCTAATATTCACTTTCATTATCTTGCTCAATGCCTAATAGTATTTGAATTTTGAAAGGTCATTTTCAAAAGAGCAAAATCATTTTCCATACTCTCATCGATTTACTTGAAAAATATTTTGAGAGGATTTTTTATAAACTCTATAGAGCTTCATTTTAACCTCATATGAGAGCGCATATAGTATTTCAATGTATACAACTATGCTTATTTGAGAAGCAATTGTTTTGTATGAAAAATATTATTTGTATTGATTTGACTCAGCCCGGTGATTGAGTTAGGGAGACTCTACCCTATAAGAAGGAACCAGTTGGACTCAGCTTAGTAATTGAGCAAAGGAGACTCCTCCCTATAAGGAGGAACCAGTTTGGCCCAACCTGGTAAATTGAGCTGGGGAGACTCCGCCCCGTGAGGAGAACCGGTTTGGTTCAGCTCAGTAAGTGAGTTAGGGAGACTTCCCCCTATAAGGAGATATTGTAAACGGCGTCGCTCCACCCGGCTAAGTGAGCATACAGTGAATCCTTGGCTGGTTGGCCTATGGCGGGGACGTAGGAAGGATTGACCGAACTTCGTTAACAAATCTTGTGTGTGTCTCTCTCTATCTCATTTAATTTCGGCACTTTAATTTTCACACATGCATGCTTGTTTATTTATTTGTAATAATTTCGCATACACACACTTAATTTAAATGGGATATGTTCTACACATCTATGTTTATATTCATTGTTTATTTATTTTACATACATGCTTATATTTTGAATGAGATATGATTTGTGGTGAATCGGCGTAAATTTAAGTTAGTTAAAAAGGTTTTAAAATCCAATTCACCCCATATCAGAATACACTATTTTAGTCAACGCCAATTGATGTGACCTTTTAGGTTCTTCATGGCTTCTATTTTATATATATCATTTAAGCTTACTGAAACATAAACCTGATCAAACACTTAGCACATAAATGTGATGTTGTGATTTTTCATTATCAAAATGGGATAGGACTAAAAAAGTCGGCACCTCTAATTGTAGTGAGTCACTTTTGGTGATAATATGGATCAAGCAGGAATAGTGTTGACAAACCACTTGTATCTTATATGTGTATTTAGTATGTGAACAAATATTTAATTCAAACACGCTCATAATAGGGGGAAGTGGAAGTCAGGAGCAACTTCAAGCTTATCATCGTTTTGGCATATTCCATGAAGACTAAAGAGCAAAAGATGAAGACATTTATTTTAATTTGTTTTGCATTTAATCTTTATACTTGGTCTATAATCATGTATGCCTTTGCATAATATCAATACCAAAATTGACCTTAGGGGTCCAACCCTTTAGGGGAAATTTTTTCATAAAGTTAAAAATCATACAACGGTTTTAGAATGACTTTAGGATCAAAATCAAGGCAAAAACTGAGGGAATCAATGTCCTTGGTCGACCGACCTATTCTAATGTTAAGTACCTTAGTCAACTGAACACATTGTAGGCCAGAAGTCAAAGTTTGATTAGGCTCAGTCGACCGACCAACTTTCGGACTTAGCTTCCACAGTCGACCAACCTATGAACTTGGATGTTCTTTCTTCCTTGGCCAATCGACCACTACAGCTCAAAATTGCCTCAGTCGACCAACCTTCATGGCTTGACTGACTGGTCATTTGCCTAGCCGATCAAACCTACGAAGGAAGGAAAATCGCCCAAGGTCAGTTGACCGTCGATTCGCTTAATTGACCGAACCCAGAAAAAAAAAATTTCAAATGTTAACGTAGCTTAGTCGACCGACGTCTTGGTCAGTCGACAGAACCTCTCGGGTCAGACTATTTTTCAACACCTAAACACGTTTAATTTTTTAATTAAATAATTTTAAAACTACCAAGCATGTCCATAACGGTAAGATTTTCCAAAAATCTATATATAGCTACATTAGCTCAATTGGAAACTTTGACTAGTCAAAATTTTCTCTCAAATTTATTTGGGCTATTTTTTATCAAAGTTCCCCCAAACTCAATTTTATTGCAAATATTCTTTCATTGGGGCAAATTTTTTTATACTCACTCCAACTCTCTTTCCTTTTATTCATTTCAAAAATTCTTTTGGAAAAGAGCATTTAGTTGGGCATTTATTTTTAGAGCATTTACTCTCACATAAGCTTTGATTTTCTAAAACCAAATTTTGAAAGTAAACTTAAAGGTTCTCCTGATTATTTTCTTGATAAATATTTTTAGGAAACCTTGTTGCAGCTTTCAAATCTTTGCACATCCATTGCAAGATTCAAATGCTCATATTTTATTTATTGCAAAAACATTTTTGAGCATAAAAGATCAAACATATTGCGTTTTGTGAAACTCATCTTAAGAGCAAAACCCTAGGCTCTCCTGCATTTCTTATTGAATTACATTTTTGGAGATCCTTTTAGTAGGGTTCAAATATTTGAGTATTTATCATATACATATTTTTCAAAATTAAAATATTACTTTTGAAAAGCACCCATACTCTACTAAGCACATATTTCATATCATTTGAGAGTGCATTTTTGGATCTTTAATTGTAAAGACTCGAAAAATATAAAATAAAATAAATAAGGAAAAGCGATTTTGGTTGAGGCAGAAGAAAAACTGGCGCCGGTTTTCTGAAGGGGGAAAGAAACTGGCAACGATTTTGAAAAATTTTCGCAGCCAATTTTCTAGCGCCGATTTTGTAAATGGTAAATTTTGGACCGATTAATAGAAAACTGGCAACAATTTTCTAAGAATAAGGTAAAACCAGCAACAGTTTTTGGTTGCAGTGTTGAATTTATAAAGCAACTCGAGAGTCATTTGAAAAGCATAAAAAAAAAAAAAAAAAATTCTCTCTCTTACTCTCAAGAAACCCTACAAACCCTTTTTCACACTCCTTCGATTTTGACTCCATTAAAGCCCGAATTGACGATCATGAACCACCACGAGGTTCTTAAGAAGATTCTCTATAATGTAGGTGGAGCGGAATTTCAGTTTGGGGTTTTGGGGCACCATCCCAAAACTGAGGTAAGGGTGTTAGTTGAGTGTTTATGAGTTGTTTATCTGAATTGTTGGACATATAGGCTTGGAAATGTGAATATGAGTATAGTTTTGGAGTTGAACTAAGGAATTGGAATTTGTGAAATACATGGTTATGGTGTAAAAGCTGCAAGCATGAGTTAGACTTTCGGAAAGTATTTTCCTAGGAAATAAGGTAAAAATTATAATATTTATCTGGTTGATATTCAATAAATAAACTAGAAATATGCGGGTTCGAGAAAATGTGAATACGTTAATTATGGAAAATTCAGTTGATTGACAGGGGAATATATGTGCAATTTCAGGGCGTTCAAATTATGAACGCCGCAAGTGGGAAACAAAAAAATACTAAAACGTCCTTTGAAAGTCAGGTAAGGGAAATATATTATGCCAATTAAAGTAGAAATTTAATCAATAAAGCATTGTATTTGATTATGAGTTACACAGAATGATTTTTGAACCAAACAGAGCATGAAAATTATACTATATTACATATTATATTTAATGAGTTTTATTTAGCTGTGTGGCATGAGTAATACTGGAATACTATAGAATTTTATACAGATTTACAAAATTATAATTATATAATTTTTATAGAGTTACACTATACAGATTATACAACCTTATTTACAAAGCTATGGCTATACAGTATTTATAGAGTTATGAATGTACAGTGTTTTATAGAACCACGATTATACATTGTTTTATAGAACCATGATTATACAATGTTTTTCAAAACCATGATGATACAATGTTTTACAGAACCATGAATATACAGTGTTTTACAGTACCATGAATATACAGTATTGTATAGAACCATGATATACAAATTATAGAACCATGACATATAGAAATACAATTGATACAAATATACATTCATATTATAGTGTCATGGTTAATATAGAGAATTGCAGCATCATGGTAAATACAATTGATACAAAATCATGGTAAAACAGATAGATGTTATATAGAAATAGAATTATATAGTATTAGACCCTGATAGAACAAAGCAGTTCATAGAGCACGGTATCATAGCTATACGGTATAGACAGTGCAACCATACGTCTCCGATAGAGTATGGTATTACCGATTGTGGCACAGGTAGAGTATAGGACTTCGTCGCATCCGGACCAGGTGGAGTGGGCCTTTCGTGCCACAGATATATACAGAAATATAGTTAGACTAGCACTAGTAGGCCAACTAGTGTTTAGTCCCACCTACAGGCCGCACAACCCTGTCATGAGGGGTTAAATCTTGACATATAGCCATCCAAGGAAGTTTTCAGAATTATATACATATACAGTATACACAGAAAATAGAGATTATATATTATAGATAGAAGTATGCTTGAATAGTTAACTTGGAATTACTGTATTTTAAATGACATGGCTATGGGTTATAGTACAAATACTTTTACATGATATCTCATCTATAGTTTTGATAAAAGATTATGTTTTGCATATAAACTCATATGCCACACATTGATATAACATGTTTCTCCTCACTCAGAGGTGTCTCACCCCAGCATTATAAACATTTCAGGTAACCCAAAGAGATGTGCAGAGCCAGCTTAGAGATAGAGGATACGGCTGAGTCGACATAGTTCTGCGGTGAGTTTGGGCTAAGTTGTAGCTCCCTCAGCATTTTGAGATTTTTTGGAAAAGTGTTTATATATGTATATAGTGGATTTGTAGTACTCTGGTAATGTGTATTTTGGGTTATGGTTGGATATTTATGTTTTTCTGCTACATAGGTACTGAACATGGATTGCACAGTTTACCACGGCACCCACGCTCGATCTTGATGACGATATGTATATGTATACAGGGTATTAGAGTTATGAAATATAGCTTGACAGAGTGAAAAAAAAAATTGATCAGAAATTTTGGGTCGTTACAATTTTGTATTAGCCTAGGTCCTTAGGTTCTATACACTATAAAGTACAACAAAAAATAATATGAGAGTATAGGAATAGATCAGGAATTCGGTGAGTCAATGTTGGGGAATTAAGATGAGTATTTAGGGTTTTGTTCCGTGATCGAGAAGCAAGATTTTCGTAGTGGTTTTCGTGTCTTTCGTGGGGTGATAATATTAGGAAAGTCATAGTAAACTAATTTCGGGTTGTGTTTCTCAATTATTAGACGGAATCTTAAATTAAGAATAAGGATAATAGGTTAGTTGAGAATTTGAAATTTCAATTAGATAAATATGCTAGTTATGTTATGTACATAGGGTCCTTATACTAGGCTTAACTTCTTTTGAGGATAGACCCCTGGGGTAGCAGTGCCCACGCTAGTGGTGATGATGGTGCAAGCCCCTCTAGTGGAGGTGGTGGTGATTGAGAAGCAGTTATACATAGTGTGGCTTAGTAGGTTATGGTTGAGATTGTATGGAGTTCTAGAGAGAAGGGAGGACCATTGACAGATCAGGGATGTACTATCGAAAAGTTTACTAAAATGAATCCTCCGGCATTCTCAGGAGGGGCCAACCCTGCAATTGCTGAAAATTGGGTGTAGGAGATTGAGAAAATACTCATGGTGCTCCACGGTATGGGTGAACAGAAGCTTCTCTATGCTACCTATAAATTAACAGGTGAGGCCGAGAGATAGTGGATGGCTATGAGATTATTGGAGGAGTAGAGACGTGTACCATTGGCTATGACCTAGGGCTGATTTAAAAAAATCTTCTTTGATCTTTATTTTCCTACCACTGTCAAAGAGACTAAGGTAGCCAAATTTCTGAAATTGACTCAGGGAAATCTCACGGTCCAGCAGTATGCAGCAAAGTTCATTTGGCTATCACGCTTTGCCCCTTACATCGTCCCAGATGAGGTGAAAAAGGCGATGATGTTTGAGAGGTGCTTGAGGCAGGAAATCAACAAGCAAGTGGCAGTCCTAAAAGTGTATGGTTTCTCCAGAGAAAGAAGCACATGCCTCTGGATTCCATGCAGGTTCTAGTCGAGGCCCTTAGAGGGGGGTAGATATGGCTGAGCTCAGAGATAGGAGAGGGGGAATCATGGGTACCAGGGAGAGAAAACATACCCTATTTGCCTTATTTGTGGTAGGAGACATATGAGAGCATGCCGGTTGGGAAACAATGTTTGTTACAGATGTGGTAGACCCGGACACATAGCACAGGAGTGTCATTTGCCACCGAATAGTGCAACAGCCCCTAGACAGATTCGGAGACATAATCAGGCACCCAGTAGTGGCAGCCAGCAGAGGAAGACTGCCCCGGTGATGGTTTATGCATTGATGCAGGGAGATACAGAGGCTGCAGGTGATGTGATAATAGGTATTATTAACGTTTTACCATATAAAGTTGTTGTTTTGTTTGGCACAGGTGCCACCCATTCTTTTGTGTCATCGGGATATGCTAAATTATCTAGGGCTGAGACACAGATGTCAGTTGTTGAGTTGCTAGTAGCCACACCGACTAGAGCAGTAGTGAGGTGTGAAAAGGTTCTTAGAAACTATCCGGTGGGAATTCAAAAGAAAGTATTATTAGCTGATCTCGTGGTATTAGACATGAAGGGGTTCGATGTGATATTGGGTATAGACTGATTGGCAGCTAATTTTACCAACATTGACTACACTATTAAAGAAGTGATTTTCAAGCCCCCATGTGAACAAGAATTCAAATCTATGGGGTCATGTGTACGCGCCTCGCCACAGTTGGTGTCGGCTATTCGAGTGAGGAGGTTGCTTTAGGGTGGTTGCCAAGGGTATGTTGCTTATAAAAAGGAGATGCCAAAGGAAGAATTGAGACAAGATAATATTTCGATAGTTATAGAATTTATGTGTATTGATTATAGAGAAATAAACAAAGTGATAGTGAAGAATAAATATCTTCTTCGTAAAATCGATGATTTGTTTGATCAGCTCCAGGGGACCCATGTCTATTTCAAGATTAATCTTCAGTCGGGATATCACTAGGTGAAAGTTAAAGTAGAGGACATTTCGAAGACATTTCTGAGCTAGATATGGGCACTACGAGTTCTTGGTAATGCCGTTCGGATTGACTAATGCACTGGCAGAGTTTATGGACCTAAAGAATTAGGTGTTCCATCAGTACTTGGACTAGCTTGTTGTGGTATATGTTGACAATATATTGGTATACTCAAAGAGTTTTGAGGAGCACGAGAACCATTTGAGGTTGGTGTTGTAAGTATTGAGGGAAAAGAAGTTATACGCAACATTCAAGAAATGTGAATTCTGGTCGAGGCAGGTCACTTTTCTCAGGCATGTGATTTCTGGGGATGGCATATCAGTAGACCCGAGTAAAATAGAAATAGTGGTGAATTGGGTAAGATCGAGGAACGTACAGGAGATCAGGAGCTTCCTAGGTCTGTCAGGATACTACTGAGGTTTTGTGGAAGGTTTTTCCATATTATTGGGTCCACTAACATGACTCACCAAAAAAATGTAAAGTTTGAATGGATCAATGAGTGTGAGCAGAGCTTCCAAGAGTTGAAGTAGTAGTTGGTCACTGCACCAATATTATCTACTCCATCAGAAAAGGATGGATTTGTTATATATAGTGATGAATCATTGAGGGGACTCGGGTGTGTGTTGATGTAGCATTGGAGGGTTATTGCTTACACTTCGTGGAAGCTTAAAGAGTATAAGAAGAATTACCCGGTGCATGACTTAGAATTAACTATAGTGGTGTATGCTTTAAAGATATGGAGGCATTATCTTTATGGTGAGAGATATGAGATCTTCACTGACCACAAGAGCTTGAAATACTTATTCACCCAAAAAGAACTTAATATGAGGTAGAGAAAATGATTTGAGTTCATTAAAGATAATAGCTGCACTATCAGCTACCACTTAGGGAAAGAAAACGTGGTGGTTGATGCTTTGAGCTGAAAATTAGTGGGAGTAGCATTGTCAGCAATGGAGATTCAGCATTTGATTCGGATGGACTTAGAGAAGCTCAGTGTGGAGTTAGTAGAAAATGATCACCAAACATTTACTACCAACCTAATGTTACAGCCTACCTTGCAGGTGAGGATTAAAGCTGCTCAGAGGGATGACGCAGAATTGGTAGAATTGATAAATAAAGTGTAGGACGAACAGGGGGAGGAGTTCAGTATTTCAGATGATGGAGCTCTGAGGTTTCATACCAAGTTGTGTGTACCTGCATATGCTGAGATTAGGAGGGCTAGACTAGAGGAAGCACACAGATCCCTTTACACAGTGCGTCTTGGCAGCACTTAAATATATCGGGACCTCCGACAGTTGTTTTGGTGGAGCGGTATGAAAAAGAAAATAGCAGAGTTGTTGGGGGCAATGTTTGACGTGCTAGCAGGTAAAGACTGAGCACTAAAGGCCGACAGGACAATTGTAGCCACTCCACATCCCTGAGTGGAAGTGGGATCATATCTCCATTATAGGGTTACCGAAGACATTGCATGGGGAGAATGCCATCTGGGTGATTGTAGACCGACTAATGAAGACCGCTCATTTTCTCCCTATTAAAGTTTGCTATTTTATGAACAGACTGGCAGAATTATACATTCAACATTGTTAGCAGTGGAAATTCAGCATCCAATTCGGATAGACTTGGAGAAGCTCAATGTAGAGTTAGTAGAAAATAATCTCCAAGCATTTATTACCAACCTAATGTTACAGTCTACCTTGTAGGAGAGGATTAAAGTTGCCCAGAGGGATGACGTAGAATTGGTAGAATTGATAGATAAAGTGCAGGATGGATAGGGGGAGGAGTTCAGTATTTCAGATGATGGAGCTCTGAGGTTTCATACCAGGCTATGCGTACCTGCATATACTAAGATTAGGAGGACTATACTAAAGGAAGCACACAGATCCCTTTACAAGTGCATCCTAGTAGCACAAAAATATATCGGGACCTCCGAGAGTCATTTTGGTGAAGTGGTATAAAAAGGGAAATAACATAGTTTGCGGGGTAGTGTTTGACATGCCAGTAGGTAAAGGCTGAGCACCAAAGGCCGTAGGACAGTTGCATCTACTTCACATCCCTGAGTGGAAGTGGGATCATATCTCCATTATAGGGTTACTGCCGGCATTGCATTAGCAGAAATGCCATCTGGGTGATTGTAGACTGGGTAACGAAGACCACTCATTTTCTCCCTATTAAAGTTAGCTATTTTATAAAAAAACTAGTAGAATTATATATTCAAGAGATAGTCCCCATGGTGTGCCAGTACCTATAGTTTCAAACTGAGACCCACGATTTACAACACAATTTTAGGGTAGCTTGTAGAAAGTTTTAGGCTCTCAGTTAGCATTCAGCATAACATTTCATCCTCAGACTGATAAGCAGACATAGAGGATGATCCAGATACTTGAGGATATGATACGAGCATGTGTGTTGGATTTCGGGGGTAGTTGGACCCAGTATATGCTGCTGGTTGAGTTCATGTATAATAATAGCTACCAAGCCAACATCGAGATGGTGCCTTATGAGGCATTATATGGTAGGAGGTGTCGTTCTCCACTATACTAGGATGAAATGGGTGAGAGGTGAGTTTTGGGACTAGATATAGTGCAGTAGGCTTACGATAAAGTCTGACTTATTAAAGATAGAATCAGTGCAACACAGAGTTTCCAGAAAAGCTACGTAGATACTCACCTCCAAAAGTTAGAATTTGATGTGGAAGATTAGGTATTTTTGAGAGTTGCACCGCTGGGAGGAGCTATAAGGTTCGGAAAGAAGGGTAAGTTGAGCCCTAGGTTTATTGGCCCATTCAAGATACTTGAGAGAGTGGGTCCAATCGCTTACAGGCTAGCTGTACCACCATCTCTATCTAGGATTCATGATGTATTCCATGTTTCCATGCTAAGGAATACGTCCCAGATCCCTCCCATGTGATTGACTATGAAGAGATAGAACTTAGAAATACTTTATCATATTAGGAAACACCAGTGTAGATTCTAGATAGAAAGGAACAAGAGTTGCACACCAAGAGAATTCCATTAATAAAAGTATTATGGGGGAATCATGCAGTGGAGGAGGCCTCATGGGAACTAAAGGAGGAAATATGACAAAAGTCGCAACTATTCAGTGAGGATCCACATTAATTAGAAAAGGAAAGGTAATGTTTCAAGTGAGGTAAGTATCATTTTGGTTAGTTTCTGTAATCTCTCAAAACCATGTATGTAACCATGGTATTCCTCCGCCATAAGTGAGGTTAATTAATAAAATAACTAGAAAATTTTCTTTAGAGGATGGTGTATAGCATAGATAGCAAATTTAGAGAACGAAATTTGATAAGGAGGGGAGACTGTAAAGACCCAAAAAATATAAAAAATAAATAAATAAGGAAAAGTGGATTTTTTGCTGAGGCAGGAGAAAAATCGGCGCTGATTTTTTGAAGAGGGAAGGAAACTTGTGACAATTTTGGCAAATTACTGTGGTCAGGTAAAGGGTAAATGATAAATTTTGGGCCGATTAATAGAAAACCAGTGACGATTTTCTGAGAATAAGGTAAAACCTGCGACGATTTTTGGTCGCAGTGCTGAATTTATAAAAGAACCTGAGAGTTATTTGAGAAACATAAAAATAGAAACTCTAGCTCTCACTCTTAAGAAACCCTACGAACCCTCTCTAATACTCCTTCGATTTTGGCTTCGTTAAAACCCAAATTGACGATCAGGAACCACCACGGGTTCTTAGGAAGATTCTTTACAACGTGGGCGGAGTGGAATTTTAGTTTGGGGTTCTGGGACACCATCTGAAAACTAAGGTAAGGGTGTTATTTGAGTGTTTATGGGTTGTTTATCTGAATTGTTGGACTTATAGGCTTGGAAATGTGAATATGAATACAATTTTGGAGTTGAACTAAGGAATTGGAATTTGTAAAATACAGGGTTATGGTGTAATGGCTTCAGGCCTGAGTTAGACTTTCGGCTGGTATCTTCCCAGGAAAGAAGGTAAAAATAATAATCTTTTTCTGGTTGATGTTCAGTAAATAAACTGGGAATAGGTGGGTTCGGCAAAATGTGAATACGATAATTCTGGAAAATTCAATTGATTGACTAGGGAATATATGAGTAATTTCAAGGCATTGAAATTGTGAACGCCGCAAGTGGGAAACAGAAAAATAATAAACAGCCCTCAGAAAGTCAAGTAAGGGAAATATGTTATGTGAGTTAAATTAGAAATTTTATCAGTAAAGTATAGTATTTGATTATGAGTTACAGAGATTGATTTTTGAATAGATCAGAGCATGAAAATTATATTGTATTTGCATATTATTTTTAATGTGTTTTATTTAGCTGTGTGGCATGAGTAATACTGGAATATTGCATAATGTTTTATAGATTTACAGAATTACGCTATACAAATTATATAGCTTTATGTACAAGGCTATGACTATACAGTATTTA
Source organism: Malania oleifera (assembly GCF_029873635.1). Taxonomy (NCBI): domain Eukaryota; kingdom Viridiplantae; phylum Streptophyta; class Magnoliopsida; order Santalales; family Ximeniaceae; genus Malania; species Malania oleifera. The sequence continues at coordinate 85,260,410 of NC_080422.1, read as the reverse complement.
CAGAGTTATGAATGTATAGTGTTTTACAGAACCATGATTATACAATGTTTTATAAAACCATATGATTATACAATGTTTTACAGAACCATGATGATATAGTGTTTTACAGAACCATGAATATATAGTGTTTTATAGTACCATGAATATGCACTATTATACAGAACCATGATATACAGATTATAGAACCATGACATACAAAAATACAATTGATACAGATATACAGTCATATTTTAGTGTCATGGTCAATACATAGAATTATAGCACCATGGTAAATACAATTGATACAGAATCAGGGTAAAATATATAGATATTATATACAAATAGTATCATATAGTATCAGACCCTGATGGAATAGAGCAGTTCACAGAGCACGGTACCGTAGCTATACAGTATAGATAGTGCAACCATACATCTCGGATAGAGTATGGTATTATCAATTGTACCATAAGTAGAGAAGAGGGCTCCCTAGCATCTGGACTAGGTGGAGTAGGCCTTTCGTGCTATAGAAATTTACAGAAATACAGTTAGACTGGCACTGGTAGGCTAACTAGTGTTAAGTCCCACCTACGGGCCGCACAACCTTGCCATGAGGGGTTAAATCAATTCATACAACCATCCAAAGAAGTTTTTAGAATTATATACATATACGGTATACACAGAAAATAGAGATTATATATTATAGATAGAAGTATGTTTGAATAGTTAAGTTGGAATTACTGTATTTTAAATGACATAGCCATGGGTTATAGTACAGATACTTTTACATGATATCTCATCTATAGTTTTAATGAAAGATTATGTTTTGCATATAAACTCATATGCCACACACTAATATAACATGTTTCTCCTTACTGAGAGGTGTCTCACCCCAATATTATAAACATTTCAAGTAACCTAGAGAGACGTGTAGAGTTGGCTCAGAGATAGAGGATACGACTGAGTTGACATAGTTCTGGGGTAAGTTTGGGCTAAGTTGTAGCTCCCTCAACATTTTGAGATTTTTGGGATAGATGTTCACATATGTGTATAGTGGATCTGTGGTACTCGGGTAATGTGTATTTTGGGTTATGGTTGGATATTTATGTTTTTCCACTACATAAGTATTATACATGGATTGCACAGTTTACCACGGCACCCATGCTCAGCTGTGATGATGATGATATATATATATATATATATATATATATATATATATATATATATATATATATATGCATGTAGGGTATTAGAGTTACGAAATATAACTTGACAGGGTAAAAAAAAATGATTAGAAATTTTGGGTTGTTACATTAATGTTGTACATCTCTACTTGTATTTAGAAGCATTTTTATATGTACAAAAATACATTTTTATGTAATGGTTTGGTTCAGCCTATAAATTGAACTAGGGAGTCTCTACTCCATAAGGGAGACTAGTTAAGTTCAACTCGTAAATTGAACTAGGGAGTCTCTGCCTTATAAGGGAGGCCAGTTGGGTTCAACCCGTAAAATGAACTTGAAAGTCTCTGCCCTGTAAGGGAGTCCAAGTGAATTTAGCCTTTATATTGAACTGGGGAGTCTCCACCTCGTAAAGGAGACACGTTGAGCTCAGCCTGGTAATTGGATTGGGTCTTGGCACTGCTCGTAAAGTGCTGCTGGGTTATGGCTCCATGGTAGGTGTAGCTAGGGTATTCCTCACCATGTAAGGAGATGTTGTAAATGGCTCCTGCTCTACCCATTTATGTGAGTAGGGATAGTGAAATCTTTGGGGTTATGTCCAAGGCGGGGACGTAGGCTAGTTTGGTCAAACCTCGATAATAAATCGTGTGTCTCACTCTCTCTCTATCTCATTTAATTTCAGCACTTTAAATTCAATTTTTCTATGCTTGTTTATTTACTGTCAAAATTATTCGCATGCACGCATTTAATTTAAATGAGATATGTTACACTCGTGTATGCTCACATTAATTGGTAAATCATTTCACATACATACTTTAAAATTTATATGGGATATGATCTGGTATCTGTATGCTAATATTTAAGTTGTTGTGAATGACATATTGCTTTTAAATATTAGCATACTTGATTACTTGGGGGAATTGTGACTGCTTAGAAAGACCCTACGTCATGAAATACTGTTGTTATTTGTTTTAACCTAGGAAGAAATCCTAAAATCTCCAATTCACCCCCCCCCTCTTAGGATTACATCAATTACATCAATTGGTATCAGAGCCTCTTTGCAAAAAAGTTTAACCGCTTAGGCTAAAGATTGCAACGGCTCATTTTCGGTGTATCCTTGTTTTGAGAATCAATCCTTAATTTGCAAATGCTCTACCACTTTTACTGTGTAGATTTTACTATTTGGAAATTGAAAATAAATTTTTTTAAAATCAATTGTTCAGAGGTTTTGGAAAGGGTTTGGTAAAAGGATGTCATATCCTATTGAAATTGTTTTTAAATGCATAGTTCTTCCCAATCATAACAACGATTTGAAAATGCATGACGTGAACTTAATGCATATAATTTGAGTGCCATGCATACATATTGTGCCTTAGCTATTGATGTCTTTCTTTAAGCTTATGACTTGTAATAGTGCTAAGGAAATTTGGGAACATTATGAGGTGTAAGAAATCGAGAGAGAAAGAGGAATGCCACTTTAAGCACAAACGTTTAAGAAGGAGTAAAATAGAAAGGTATGTGTCTTCCTCCTTCTACTTTATTGTGTATTTTATGCCATGATTCTTGTGATACATATATTGTGTAAAATCCTTTGTTGAATTATGTGTTATATCATGTTATCTTGTGAGAGGCTTTAAAAATAAATTTCATTTATACTCATAAGATTTTAAGATTAAATTATGAAAAGCGGGTTACAATGGTGATAAATGCTTAAATAATGTTTTGCACTTTAAATTCTAAGTTTTAGTATACACTATTATCACATTGAGAACCATAAGAAAATCAAGTCAATACGGGAGTCTTAGGGATCATATCCAATCTAAGCTTAATATATATACATATGATTATCATTGGTTAATATATGATAATATTGGCTAGTGCTTGCTTATATAAATTTATCAATTCTCAAATTAAATCTCATAAGCATGTTTAAATAAACCCCATTCTAGTGGAAAAAAAAAATGCTTTTAATGGTTTAAATATTCTTAATGCTATATATGCATTAACATATATATCCCAAACATAGCATAGTTTGTCCATCACATAGTAATGAGTTTTAGGAAATTGATCTTATGCTATGTAATATGCAATCTTAAAATCATCACTGAACTTAAATGATAAAACCATTGTCAAATGATAAGTTAAATTTAAGGAATTCATAAGCTCATCCCCATATTAGAAATATTGGTTATGCCAAATACTGTTAATTGAACATAAAATTCTTTGGCTACATAACTGACGGGGAGCAAAAAACCATCTCATCCAATATGCCCTTTATTGTAATGTGCTTGCTTATTTTTGAAAATATATGACCACTTTATAATGGATGATTTGTTTTAGAACTGCTGATCATTATCCATAATTCTTGAAATGTTTATGTTCTTTGATGGATAGTTAATTATAATCATCACTCTAAATGCTCACAATCCATCATTCACTTAAATGCTTAATCTTGTTTGATGGATGATTTTTTTGTTTGAGCTTAATGCCACTATCCACTACTTGCAACATGATTATATTATTTATTGGATAGTCTATCTCGATTGTCTACTGAAATGTATACTGTACTGAATGCCAACTGCATGGCTGATGCAGTATATTTTGAATTGCATGCTGGTAGTGGACATAAGTTCTTGCATGCCTAAACTGAATAGTATATGCATGATGCATATTATTATAAATTGCTTACTTGAATCTATCAAGTTTCAGGTACATGGTAAATTGGGAAAATGTTCAATTTGCAGACGGCATGCTGTTGAAATTTTTGTAGAACTTTTCCCAAAAATGAAACCATGTATAAAGATAATAATTTAATGCATGCTAAAATATTTTTTTTGAAAGGATGAGTAAATCATAAAAGAATATTGATTTTTCATCTTTAATTGAAAATGCATGCAAAATAATTGAATGGGTTTGTACTTGTTAAATCCTAAATGCTATATAAATTGACAGGCATGTACATATTTTTCTTGTGTCTTAGGATGAACTAGTTCATGAACTCTATTTGGTCATAATCCTTAGATTATGAATTTCACTTTGTGTAATGCCCCGAACCCAAAACTAGGGTCCGAAGTGTTATTTAAAATATATCTCTAATACCACCTTGTGATGCCCCGAACCCACCAAGTGGGGCCTGGGTGCCACATGTTCCATTACCTACATCTTATATTCTCACATGAATTACGCAACGGAAATAATAACAGCTCCTTAATAATATACCATAGTTTCTACATATTTATAATCTCAAAAGGGTATTCTCTAAATAACCAGTATTCACAAACATATATACATCTTAGAAAACTTAAATATAATACAACCCCAAAAATATCATACATCCAAAATTCTATACCCTCTCGCTCCAAAAAATGTTATGCCAAGCCCTGAGCTCACTGAGCTCGATCACGTGAAGGTCCAAAAAAAAGATAGGATTCCATATCGGGTGAGACACGTCTCATTAAGTCATAATAGATTAGCACTAGTGTGTGGCTATCATGAGGTTTGTGTACAAATATATAATCATCATTTATAAAATTATCATAGTTATGAAAACATTATTTATCTTTACTCACATACATGCATCGTATTTTAATAAAACGAGAGTTCCAAAGGATTGGGGTGATTACTCGTGCATAAAAGTAGCACCCCTCTGCTCTAATACCTTATGCAACCCATAGCCACAACTGAAGCATATTAGGGCACTTACCTTACTTAGTAAGCCATCAAGTGGATAGTTTATCTCGTACTCACGCATTCACACAAACTTTTACCTAGCTAGAGTTCCCAAGAATAAGGAAGAATACCCTCCCATGCAAGCAACTTCCTTCTGCCCAAATATGTTATGTAGCCTGATATGGCTACATCTGATACCTATCAGGGCACTCACCTTTCTTACCAAGCTTTCGAGCAAAGTGTACACTTCGCCCAAATAAATATTATTCTACAATATACAATACTTCTTTACTTTACCTTGTGTCTTTTATCTCTGTAATATTCATCTTTTCATGTTCTCAGTATTTTATATGACATAGTTTACTTTCACAATTCACATCATGTGAATCTCATATCATGTAATTCATTTTCATAGTTCACATCACGTGAATATCATGTCATATACTTCGTTTTCATAGTTCACATCACGTGAATCTCATGTCATATACTTCATTTTCATAGTTCGTATCATGTGAGTGTCATGTCATGTACTTCATTTTCATAGTTCACGTTATGTGAATCTAATGTCACATACTTCTTTTTCATAGTTCACATCACATGAATCTCAAGTCATATACTTCATTTTCATAGTTCACATCACGTGAATCTCATATCATATACATCATTTTCATAGTTCACATCATGTGAATCTCATGTTATATACTTCATTTTCACAGTTCACATCCCGTGAATCTCATGTCATATACTCCACTTTCCTAAATAATATCTACACAGCCCTAGGCTCAAAATAATAATTCAAACAGTTGGCTTTTCTTTTAAAACTCACCTAATAATCATGTACATTTATAAACACATATATTTTCCTTTTAAATCACTAATTTCATAAAAACTACTTGCTTAATCTATTCCCCTTACCTGGTTTCCAGAAACTACACGAGCAGGGACCCTAAAATGATGACTATGGCGCTCACCCAAACCCTGATTCAAAAACCCTAGTTTACCAATTCAAATACCCAAACAACACTCATTTAATACTTCCTAGGTTCTATATAATTCTTGTAACAATAAAATTCTAAAATATCTCACTTACCCTGATTTTAGGATAGCACCCTAAAACCCCAAATCAATTATTTGCTCCAATAAACATGCAGAAAATTACTCCACAAACCTCGTAGTGGTTCCAAATAGTCAAAACAAACCTTTATGGAGTGAGAATGAAAGAAATAAAATGGGAGACTATAGGGTTTCAGAGAGAAAGTAGAAGAAATTGATTTTTTTTTTTAAAACATCTCACAGGACTTTCTTAATAGCCACCTCTACAAAGAAAACCATTGATGGTTTTCTGTGCTCTACACAAAACCATCAACGATTTGTGTTTTTAACCCACCCCATTTTACCATTTTCCTCATTACCACTCCTCAGTAAAAGAAAATTGTTGATAGTTTTCTATGCTCCCTAGAAAAACCATCGACGGTTTGGGTTTCCCCAAACCAAATTCCTTCATTTTTATTTATTTCTTATTATTATATTTTCCCAAGTCTATACATTCTCCCCTTAAGAAATTTCATCCTCAAAAATTTTCTAACTGTTCATTTCAACATTTATACAATTATTAACTTACTGTATCTTATACAATTCAATATATATCATCATTTGAATTCATACATTATCTACAATCAAATAAAACTTTCATTATCTTAAACATAAACTCATACTTTGCCCCCTTGGCAATATCTACCTCGGTCGGGATCATTGTGTACACACGTATTGGTCCACCTCCAACTCGGGGTACTTGCTAGTTTCCCTGATTCTAATTTGGTGCAGGTGTATCAGGTAGCAGCACATGATAATTCCGCATAATATGCCCTGACATACCGCACTTATAGCACTTAGGACCCCTAGCTCGGCATTCACCTCTATGCCTCTTGTTACATCTATGGCATACTGGATAAGATGATTTATTCTAATAACTAGAATAACCTCGATCCCTCGTCTTCTGCCTCGGGCCCACAGTGTCCCTTTCTCTCTTCCACGATCCTTGACTAGCCTCAGCTTGAAAACTAGAAAGTGCATGCCTCTTTCTCTGCTCTAACGGCTCTATACTGTCCTGCAAACTCTTCTCCAGTGCTAAAACCTTATCCACTATGTCCGAGAAATTATGCACCTGGAACCCTACCACCAGTTTAAAAATATTTTGTCTCGGGCCTTTTTCAAAAATTTTGGCTATTCTCGCCTCATTGGGGATCATAAATGGTGTGAAACGAGATAACTCAAAAAATTTCGCTGCATACTCCCAAACAGTCATATTTCCCTAGGTCAGGTTGGTAAAATCCTCAACCTTTTCCTCCCTAGTGGATGGGTGAAAATTCCTGTCAAAGAACAGTTCCTTGAATCGTTCACAAGTTAATGCCACTTTCACTTCCCTCTGTCCCTCTAATAGCTTCACAGAAAGCCACCAATATTTTGCATCACCTGTCATCTTAAATGTGGCGTAACAAACCTTTTGCTCATCCGTGCAACCGAGTACTTCCATTATCTCCTCAATTTCCTGAAACTAGTTCTCTTGAATCACTGTATCAGGTCCTCCCTCAAAAGTTGGAGGATTTAACTTCATAAACTCTTTTATGTTACTGCCTTGATACGTAGTTGGGCAGTTTTGCTCTTTTGGATCTTTCCTCATTTTTGCTTTGACTTGTCAGGCTATACCCCTCAGCATTGTGGAGTTATCAAAATCCTACTCACTAGAAGTATCTAAATCATCTCTTCCTTCATTCTCGCCCCTAGGATCCATCTTGAAAATATGACATAAAAGAGTTAAGAATTCCATTATCATAACCTTCTCAACACAATTATTAAACAAAAATCCAAAATACATCCAAATCTCTAACTTAAGGACCAGTTCCATAGCTTAGAAATGAAATCATCTAAGGTTTTTCGTGCTTTGTCTAAAACCGTCGGCTGCTTCAGAAAAATCATAAAAAGCCATCGACGTACTTCCACGTCCAGGCTACAAGACAAAATCCTACAAATTTCAACACCTAACCTACTCATTTCCTATCCACATCATCACCTATTCCTATACTCTGGTATTAATCATCCTTAAGTCTGCAGAACCCAAAACCTAATGCTCTGATACCAAACTGTAACGCCCCAAACCTGAAACTAGGGTCCAGAGTGCTATTTAAAATATATCTCTAATACCACCTTGTGATGCCTCAAACCCACCAAGTGGGGCCTGGGTGCCACGTGTTCCATTACTTGTATTTGATATTCTCTCATCAATTACACAACAGAAATAATAACAACTTCTCAATAATATACTAGAGTTTCTACACATCTATAATCTTATAAGGGTATTCTCCAAACAATCAGTATTCACAAACATATGCATCTTAGAAAACTTAAATATAATACAACCCCAAAATTATCAAACATCCAAAAGTGTATACCCTCACGCTCTAAAAAATTCTATGCCAAGCCCTGAACTCACTGAGCTCGATCACGTGAAGGTCCTAAAAAAGATAAGATTTCATATTGGGTGAGACACATCTCAATAAGTCGGAATAGATTAGTACCAATGTGTTACTATCATGAGGTTTGTGTACAAATATATAATCATCATTTATAAAATTATCACAGTTATGATAACATTCTCTATCCTTACCCACATACATGCAGCGTATTTTGATAAAATGAGAGTTCCTAAGGATTGGGGTGATTGCCCGCCTATACAAGTAAAACCCCTCGGCTCTAACACCTTATGCAACCCATAGCTACAACTGAAACATATCAGAGTACTTACTTTACTCAATAAGCCGCTAGGTAGATAGTTTATCTCGTACTCAAACATTCACACCGATGTACTTGGCAGAAGTTCTCAAGAATAAGGAATATTACCCGCCCATACAAGTAGCTTCCCTCTACCCTAATACGTTATGCAATTCAGTATGGCTACATCTGATACCTATCAGGGCACTCGCCTTTCTCAACAAGCCCTCAGGTGGAGTGTATACTTTGCCCTAAATAAATATGATACTACAATATACAATACATTTTTACTTTAGGTTAAATATGTTATCTCTGTAATATTCATCTTTTCATGTACTCAGTATTTCATGTCACATAGTTTACTTTCACAGTTCACATCACATGAATCTCATATCATGTAATTCACTTTCATAGTTCACATCACGTGAATATCATGTCATATACTTCATTTTCATAGTTCACATCACATGAATCTCATGTCATATACTTCATTTTTGTAGTTTATATCATCTGAATCTCATGTCATATACTTCATTTTCATAGTTCACATCACGTGAATTTCATGTCATATATATCATTATCATAGTTCACATCACGTGAATCTCATGTCATATACTTCATTTTCATAAATAATATCTACACAACCCTAGGCTCAAAATCATAATTCAAACGGTTGGCTTTTCTTTTAAAACTCACTTGATAATCATATACATTTATAAACACATATATTTTCTATTTAAACGGGTAAATTCATAAAAAATACTAGCTTAGTGTATTCCCCTTACCTGGTTTTCAAAAACTATGCCAGCAAGGATCCCAAAATGATGCCTACGGTGCTTACCCGAACCCTGATTCAAAAACCCTAGTTTATCAATTCAAATACCCAAACAACACTCATTTAATACTTCCTATGTTCCACATACTTCAATCTAACATTAAAATTCTTAAGTTTCTCACTTACCCTGATTTTAGGATGATGTCTCAAAACCCCAAATCAACGATCTACTCTGGTAAACTTGCAGAGAATCACTCCACGAACCTCGTGGTGGTTCTAGATTGTCAAAACGGACTATTATGGAGCGAGATTTAAAGAAATAAAGGGGAGAGACCATAGGATTTCAGAGAGAAAAGAGCAGAAATTGATTTTCTTTTGAAAACATTTCGCAAGACTTTCTTTATAGCCACCTATGCAAAGAAAACCGTCGACAGTTTTATGTGCCCTGCACAAAACCATCGACGGTTTGGGTTTTTAACTTGCCCTGTTTTACCATTTTACCCATTACCGCTCTTTAGTAAAAGAAAATCGTTGATGGTTCTCTGTGCTCCCCAAAAAAACCGTCAACGGTTTGGGTTTCCCTAAACCAAATTCCTTCCTTTTTATTTATTTCTTATTATTATATTTTCCTGGGTTTCTACACTCTTGACCTAAATGGATTATCATCATCTCATAACATTCAAGTCCATGTAACTATGGAATATCAAATGACTTGGGGGAAGTTTTTATATTGCACACACTCGTTGTGTTTTGAGCCGTGTCATCTTCATATTGAAGCCCTATTGCATATTTCTTGAGTGTAGCTCTGACTGGCTATCATGTTTTTTAAATTAAAATGTAATATGTCATGCATATATTTTGAATGTCAAATATTTGCTACATGGACTTGAATGTCAAATTTCTGGTGCATGTGTATATGTTATAGGAATAGTTTTACTGGTAAAATACAAATTATTTAACATATATCTAGTAAAATATGTTTAGCATGAAAAATAGAACTTATACTGTTTGATCTCTAAATGATTTTTTTCACAAATAGTATCAGTATATGTAGTTGACAGTATCTAAGCACGTATTCAAATTGATGGGGGGAGCATCTAAAAATAAATTCCTATCATGTTATGCTCACCAACCTTTTTATGCTTAGATATTTTTTGAACATTTTGTGGCATGTGGTTAAATGTAATAATTTTATTGAAAAACTTAATTTGAAAATTATTATTTTGGCCACAAGTTCCTCGATTTTGCCATATGATTATTCATTTAAATTGCCTATCTTCAAGATACATATGGTTGTTTTTCTGGTTATACATTGGAATGCTCATAAATGCAAAACCAAGAAAACATTGCTTGCTTGATCTTTGAATTAAAGCATTTTTTTCAGCAAGCATAGACCCCAATATTTATCAAAAATCATAAGGGGATATATATTTTGTACATATATATACATTTTAAAAAAAATAACATATGAACTTATATAAAATATATTTTATCTCTTGCTTGCATGCCAAAATGTTTTCATGACTTGTGCTATCTCTGTATTAAAATTTTATGTCATGAAATTTCAAATTTTTAAAAGGGTATTACATAACTAGTTCATTGATTATACATGAAATGCATGTGAACTAGTTAGACTGATTTTATTCTCAAACCTACTTTTTCGTTTGCCGCATGCTTTAAGTTCCAATTTTTTGCGGGTCTTATATAATGCATAAAATGCAATGGTTTGAGCATATCTCTGGTCTGATCATGTTTATCATATCATTTTTTTTATGACTAGTTATATTGTTTTCATGAGAATAAATGCCAAAAAGGGGGGAGAGTGTTTTGAGCAAATTGAAAGTTTATTTATTTTTTTTTTTAAGGGGGAGTTCTCTTCAGCGAAGTCTGTTTTAAATGATCAAATTCCTTTATACTTTGCTTAGCCCTTTTTGTTGGTGCCAAAAGGGGGAGAATTTTATGAGCAAAATGATAATGACCAAAAAGGGAACTATTTTTGGGGCAAATAATATAAAGGTAAATATTTGAGCATATATGTGCTTTAATGCAAAAATTAAATGCTTAATTAATTTGTAATGTCTTCTTTCTTGATATACTTGTGCTATATTGTCTACATTTTTAAATTATGCATATTGTTAGGGGGAGCCTTTTCACGCTATGCCCATTTTGCTTTTAAGTATCTGTCATCATAAAAAAGGGATAGATTGTTGAATTTTTGAGTTCTATCCTTTTTTTGATACTAACAAACCACCTGTATCTTATGTGAATATTTAGTTTGTGAATAGGTCTTTATTTCAAAACACACACATAGGAGGTAGTGGAAGCTAGGAGCAACTTCAAGCTTATCATCATTCTGACATATTCCATGAAAACTAAAGAGCAAAAGATGAAGATATTTATTTTAATTTGTTTTGCATTTAATTTTTATACTTAGTATGTATGCATGCATTTGCATGATATGAATACTAAAGCTATGATGACCATATATTGACCTTAGGGGCCTAACCTTTCAAGGAAAATCTTTTTCATAAAAGTTAAAAAATCATACAATGGTTTTAGAATGGCTTTAGTGTCGATATAAAGGCAAAAACTACTAAGGGAGTCAATGTCCTTGGTTGACCGACCTGTTCTAGTATTAAGTACCTCAGTTAACCGAACACATTGTAGGCCAAAAGTCAAAGTTTGACTAGACTCAGTCGACTGACCAACTTTTCAACTTAGCTTCCATAGTCGACCAACCTATGAACTTGGTTTTTCTTTCTTCCTCAGTCGACTGACCACTACAATTCAAAATTGCCTCAGCCGACTGACCTTTAAGGCTCCGCCGAATGGTCATTGGCCAACTAATCGAACATACGAAGGAAGGAAAATTGCCCAAGGTCAGCCGACCGGGGATTCGCTCAGTCGACCTAAACCAGAAGAAAAATTCAAATATCAATGTAGCTCAGTCGACTGACATCTTGGTTAGTCAACCAAACCTCTCGGGTCAGACTATTTTTCAGCGCCTAAACACGTTTAATTTATTAATTAAACAATTTTAAAAATACCAAACGTGTCCCCAGCGGTCAGATTTTCCAAAAATCTATATATATACCCCTACATAGCTCAATTAGTAACTTTGAGTAGCCAAAATTTCCCCTCAAATTTATTTAGGCTATTTTTTTTATCAAAGTTCCTCCAAACTCTTTTTTTTTTTTTTTTTTTTTTTTTGGCAAAATTTCTTTCATTAGGGCAATTTTTTTTTTTTCCTTTAAACTCTCTCCAACTCTCTTTCTTTTTCTTTTTCTTTTTCTTTTTTTTTTTCATTTCAAAAATTCTTTTGAAAGAGTGCATTTAGTTGGGCATTTATTTTTAGAGCATTTACTCTCACATAAGCTTTGATTTCCTAAAACCAATTTTTGAGAGTAAGCTTAAGGTTTCTCTCAACTATTTTCTTGATAAATATTTTTGGTGAAACCTTGCTGTGGCTTTTGAATCTTTGCACATGCATTGCAGGATTGAAAAACGCATATTTTATTTATTGCAAAAACATTTTTGAGCATAAATGATTAAACATATTGGTTTTTACAAAACTGATCTTAAGAGCAAAACCTTGGGCTTTCCTACATGTTTATTGAAATAAATTTTTGGAGATATTTTTATAAGGGTTCAAATATTTGAGTATTTATCATATATATCTTTTTCAAAGATTAAAATATTATTTTTGAAGAGCACCCATACTCTACTGAGCACATATTTCATATCATTTGAGAGTGCATTTTTTGAACTTTAATGTTATACATCTCAGCTTATATTTAGAAGCATTTTTATATGTACAAAAATACATTTTTATGTAGCGGTTCGATTTAACCCGTAAATTGACCTGGTGAGTCTCTGCCTCGTAAGGGAGACCGATTGGGTTTAGCCTGTAAATTGAACTGGAGAATCTCTACCTCGTAAAGGAGACCGGTTGCATTCAACCCATAAATTGAACTGGGGAGTCTCCACCCTGTAAGGGAGACTGGTTGAATTCAGTCAATAAATTGAACTAGTTAGTCTCTGCCCCGTAAGGGAGATCAGTTGAGCTCAAACTGGTAATAAAGTTAGGTCTTGGCACCGCCCGTAAAGTGTTTCTGGATTATGACTTCGCATGGTAAGTGTATTTAGGGTATCCTCACCTCGTAAGAAAATGTTGTAAACGACTTCTGCTCTACCTGTTTAAGTCAGTAGGGATAGTAAAATCCTTGGGGGTTATGCTCAGGGAGGGGATGTAAGCTAGTTGGCCGAATCTCAATAACAAATCGTGTGTCGCACTCTCTCTCTGTCTCATTTAATTTCTACACTTTAAACTCAACTTATGTATGCTTGTTTATTTATTGTCAAAATTATTCACATGCACACATTTAATTTGAATGAGATATGCTTCACTCATGTATGTTCACATTAATTGGTAAATCATTTCACATACACACTTTAAAATTTAAATGGGATATGATGTGATATCCGTATGCTAATATTTAATTTTTTGTGAATGACATATTGCTTTTAAATATTAGCATACTTGATTACTTGGGAGAATTGTGACTGCTTAGAAAGACCATAGGTTGTGAAATAATGTTGTTATCTGATTTAACCATGGAAGAAATCTTAAAATTTCCAATTCAACCCTCCTTTTGGGATTACACCAATTACATCAGATAGTGTTCAGTAGTAGTCTGGCTAGCTAGGACGACCACAAAGTCCTTTGATGGCAGAAAACTGCCTTCCATCACAATGTGTGTTCGACTAAGCTTGAGTTGTCAATATATCATTTCTTATCAAATTTAGATTAATTATACTGGACTGAATCAACACAGATTTGTCCGAATCATTGTCATCTTTGAAAGTGTACTACTTGTACTAAAATGAATGGAGTTGGATTTGCCAAAGATTCGTTAGCATAAAAAACTTGACCAAAAAAAAAAAATTTACTTTTTTTAACATAAGTAGTATTATCGACCTAAATGGGCAACTAATCCATAATGTGAATAAGCCTACTCTTTATTTTTATCATCCAATTCATAAACACCAAAAATTATTTTAGTTAATAATTTGAATTGAATAAAATTAACTGGTACAAGTCCTTAATAATACTAATTTTAAAAATATAGGAAATAAAATAGATTTTGATTAAAAGTATTAAAATTAACTTATCATTTCATTTAAAAAATATTTACCATCCAATGTGAAAGTCACATCAAAGCTACCCATTGTATTCATTTAAAAAAGCTTCCCGCATATTGAATGAAAGAATATTTCTTAAAATGATATCTAAATAAATTCCCTTGCATACTCATTAACAAAATTGTACTATATCATGCATATTATAAAGAATAAAAAATAAAATTATATTCTCACATGTTCAAGTGGATATAAGTCATACCATAAGAACTGGACTTGCTTTATACAAAAGCTTTCATATATATAAGATTTAATTATGGTGTTGACTTATATTATAGATTTTTTATATTATATTACATCATATCATATTCTTTTTAAAACTTATGTAAATATATATTTTTAATATAAAAAATAAATTAAATCATTTTATAAAAAACGTATAAAGCATATTTTAAATATATTGGTTTTTTGGGTTGGGGGGGGTTAAATATTAAATGTATTATTTATGAATAGGACATAATGATGAAACAATGACTAATGTCTAATGTTAAAGGTATTGCAATTGATTTAAGGTCTTTATTTTCAAGGAGAAAGTAACTTTTCAACCTAACATCTTGGCCATCAAAGCAATATCGTTGATTTTTCATGTGGGAGGCACTCAAAGCTCCAAGTGGATAAGAAATTGGTTTACAAGGACTGAGCTCCAAGTGGATAAGAAATTATTATTATTAGAAGTGTTTAACTTTTGCAAATTAAAAACATATATATATATATATATATATATATATATCTATATATTATTTTTAACTATGGGAGGGCAGCACCTTCAATTATTTATTGATATACCCTCACTTTTGGTGGAGGAATACCGTGGTTACAAGACAAGCATTGAGAAATTACATATAAAAACTATTAAAGGCCTCCCAAAAATCAACACCAACAACCAATTAAAACCAGACTACAAATCAAAATAAAGCTAATTAAAAAACAAATCTAAACAGGACTATCAAAAATAAAAATAATAAAATAAATTAAACATAAAAAAATCTAAACCAACCAAACAAAATTTGAAATGATCAACTAATAACGAAAGGAAGTGAGACCCAACCTATCTATTAAGTTTGGTGCAACCACAAGAGCGGGGATGAATTGGGAATTTAAAAATTATCATATAGGTCAATCGTTTTAACAACAGTATTACACAACTTAGGGTTAGTCTATGCAATCAATAAATAAACATATACATGCAGTAAAGTAAAGTGCGGAAAAAGTAAACGATACACGCGACATGTTATCGAGTTCAAACAAAGTGCCTATGTCCCTGCCTTGGCTACACCAGCAAAAGGATTCCACTATGGTTCACGCCTTACCAGGATGGCGCACCTAGCTTTCCTAACCGAGTTTAAGCTAATCCGGGACTATTCAACAGGGCTAGTCCCCCTTTTCAGGCTCACGCCTAAAATACAATAGATTTAAAATTTTACGTACAAACAAACGCTTCTTACATAAGCTGATATGTACCACTATGCATAATATAATGAATACACTACCAAAAGATAGGTTTTGATAAGCTCAGTGTAGTCTAAGTGTCTACTCTCAAATAATTAGGCAAATATTGCAATCAGTGCGTGAGAGTGTAAATGATATGGTCTTTGTGTCAAATAATGATTTCAATCACAATGCATATATAAAGATCACAAGCTCACTTCAAATATCTTAACAAATAATTTTTCTCAATATAAACCACAAGAGATATTCAAAAATGGTTTGTAAAATATTTATTTGATCTTTGTAATAAAATGATAATCTCAATCAAAAGGTATAACAACAAAGATCTTCAGCACGCTAACAAATATCTCAAAACATTTTTCTTAAGATAAATCACAAGGGATATTTGAAATTGGTTTGTAAAATAGTATTTATCTTCAAAGCACACTTCAAATACCTTCAACAAATATTTTTCTCAAAATAAATCACAAAAAATATTTAAAATCGATTTGTAAAATATTATTTCATAACCAAAATATAATATGAACTCTTAAGTATTGTAATAAAAATGCAAAACTCAGAAGTTCTAAGAAGTTTTTCTATGGAAAGCTTATTTACGAAACCCCCTAGAAAAACTAGAAGTGTATACTCTATGAAAAATAAATCTCAATCAGAACAAGCAAAAGAGAGTTTAAACTTGATGAGATAAAACACAAGAATACTCTTACAAAGAAGTATTTGCAATATGAAAGAGTAAGAGGAGTAGTATATAACTTGAATATGAGATTTTTGCTTTTTGAAAATCAGAGGATATTTGCTAATTATTATTGCTAATCTCATACTAATTTTTGCGAATGAAGGAGTATATATAGCCCCAAAAATATAACTGTTTGGGACATGTAAGTTATTATTAGGATTGTTTAAAAAAATTTTAACACCATTAATCCTGTTTAAAAAATTTAACTGCGGTAAAAAAAATTTCCAACCCGAGAGCACCAGTCAACCAGACGTAAGGTTCGGTTGACCGAGTGACGAAGTTCAGTCGACTGGGTAAAATTTGAACTTGAAGTTCAGTCGACCAGACTAAGTGTCCCAAGGGCAATTTTCCATTTCCGTGTGGTTCGGTCGACTAGGTGATTTTGAACTATGAAGTTCGAACGACCAGGACATTGGATTCTCCCACGTGTCGGTTCAGTCGACTAAGGCGTTGCCCATTTAAATATGGTCGATTGACCGAGGAGTCAAACGTTGACTTGGTGGGAGTTCGGTCGACCAAGTCATATGAACTTGGTACAGTACGGTCGACCAAGTTATGGTTGAAATGTTGACCACTTGACCAGTTCAGTCGATCGACAGATTTTCACTATGAAAGTACGACCAACCAAACATGCATATTTAATAAAGTTCGGTTCTAAGTCTCATATACCATAACCCTATTCATATGATGTTTATTTTTAATGCAATAGGGAACTTTTTCATGTAGATTTGTGGATCCTAATGTCAGTCTAAGACATTTGAGAATTAACCCCAAAAATCTAGCATCAGTCGATCGAAATGTGTTCCTTAAGGTCCATCTATGGTCTTGAGCTTATCCATCCTACCATGTAGGTAAGACATTAATTATTATGGACCATGTTCCTATATTACTATTACAAACCCAAATATAGGGTTGAATTACAATAGAACATGAAATAGTTTTTAGGGTCTTCACTTCATGTGTCATGTGCATGCACCATATGATACTTCCGATTAGTCCTGCACACAAACTCATCAATTATTAAATATTAGAATATTTATCATAATCAAAACGAGATATGACCAATATAAGATCAACACTATCCATCTAAAGGATACCATTCAGAGAACGTGGTAAAAGATGTTGTTTTTTGTAGATGACATTATTTCCTATTTCTCCTTCTCTAACGAAAAAATCAATTGCACTATTGTCTTCCCTATATTAATGGATTACCATGAATTTCACTCCCTCTAGTTTCGCCACAAGGTCCTCCCAAAAATCTCAACGATACTACAAGGTACATCTACCATTTTGAAACCATTCAACAACAATTCGCGAGTCACTTTTAATAATCACATTAAAATCATGAACTCATTTGCATAAATGAATTCCTTCCAGGATTGCTTTTAATTTCGCACTATTGTTTGTACCATTGCCAATATAGCTTAAAAATTCCGCTTTCACCATGTCATGGCAGTCCCGAATAATTCCTCCAACCTCTTGAAGTACCCGGATTGCCCTTATAGCTCCCATCACAATTAAGTTTTATCCACCCTGCTGGGGGTTTAACCCACGAAATACCTTTTCTAGACCTGGCGCAAACTCTCTGATGCTGAATTTGAAACTCTTTCAAAATCGTAATGTCTGATATCTTCAATTTTCGAAACTACTATCGAACACTTCTCCACATATTATCCGCACTTTGATAAACTCCTTCCGTTCTCACTTTGCATCTTCGATTCCATAGGCACCACGTAATCAAACACGGAATCATACCGATTAAAATACCTTTAATAGATGATTTTCAAGCATAGTGGAACCAGTTTGCAATTCTATTTTTCCAAAGAAGGAACCATTGGAAAGGAATCCCCAACACCACACTAGCCTGACGACAAACTTCTGAAACCACCTCGCCTAAAGAAAGAATGTGACGAGTGTTTTCCTGACTTCTAAAGTACTATTGTACTATATTTATTCTTAAGATTTGAAATGCATTACCTCTTCGTCATTGTCCCGCCCAAGTTAAATCTTTTACTTTAGACTTGGTGCTATATTGGGCCTAAGTTCAATGGTTTTGAAATGGACTATGTTCTAGAGGAACCCAAAAAAGAAGTGTACTCCTAATACAATATTCCCATATTGGACATTTATACTCTTCAACGCACATAAATCTATCGCAAATGCCCCTTTTCTCCTCTTTTATTTCAAATGTTTTACCGAACATTTATCTATTCATAAATATTATATAACAAAAAAGATTAGGTAAATTGAGAATCACGTTGGATTTGGGACTATAAATTTTAAACCTCAAATTTGAATGATCCATGGCCTAAACTCCAATCTACCACATACAAACATTACCTCGATTTTGAGAGCATGAAATTCAAACCTTGTATTTAAATTTACATGTTTTAAGATAAAATGTAATAAAAATTATTTTTTATTGTATAACATATAATAAAAATAAAAAAACTTATTAAACTTTGACTAATGTAGAAAATAAATTAAACCACATGGAATGTAATGGGAAATAAACTTTGACGCTTATTATATATAACTGTATCCCTTTTTTAAAGCCATGCGAACAATACCTAGGTGAACTTTCATTTCTTCCAAGCATAACTAATCTCCAATTATAATATTAATAAAAATATGCATGCTTTCCATCTGTCCTTGCCTATAAATAGAGTGGGGTGAGTAATCTATATTCCTCAATCAGGTATAGAGATCGTACCAATCAAAAAACAAAAATTCTGGTTGAGAGAAGGAGAGAGAATGGAGATTCCTGTGATTGACTTTAACAAGCTTGATGGCGAGAAGAGGAGAGAAGGAATGGCTCTGCTGCATGACGCTTGTCAGAACTGCGGCTTCTTCATGGTAATGAGAATGGCAACTTCCACATAAAATTGAATATCTAATCTAAGTTTCATTTTATTAATCCTGACGTTTTATAACCTGCAGGTTGAGAATCATGGAGTTGACAAAGAGTTGATGGAGAAGGTGAAGAAACTGGTGAATTTGCACTATGAGGAGAGCATGAAAGATAGCTTTTATATGTCAGAGTTCGCAAAAGGCTTGGACAAGCGGGGAAGTCCCTCAAATGCAG
The DNA here is from genome assembly GCF_029873635.1 of Malania oleifera. NCBI lineage: Eukaryota > Viridiplantae > Streptophyta > Magnoliopsida > Santalales > Ximeniaceae > Malania > Malania oleifera. Next base: position 85,240,572 of record NC_080422.1, on the reverse strand, counting down.
CAGACTGGGAAAGCACTTTTTTCATTTCACATCGACCAACTTCTAACATCAATGAGTTTACAAACCTCTCCGAGGAACTTCGGTGAGTAATATAATTATTTACAAGCTCAAGTTCAAATATCAAAAAATTATAAAACCACGAACTTGCATGAATTCAATTCTGGTTAGTCAATTACATACCTTGTATTCAGTGCATGAATATATATACATAGGCGCGCACATATTAATAGACTAACCAAGGATGCATGCATGCAGCAAGACAATGGATGAATACATTGACCAACTTATAAAACTAGCAGAGAAGTTGTCAGAACTCATGTGCGAGAATCTCGGTCTAGAGAAAGGATACATAAAAGAAGCGTTCTCAGGAAATATTGGTGCTTCTGTGGGAACAAAAGTCGCTAAATACCCTAAATGTCCTCACCCTGAACTCGTAAAGGGGCTCCGAGAGCACACCGATGCTGGTGGAATCATCCTCCTGCTCCAGGATGATCAGGTCCCTGGTCTTGAATTCTTCAAAGATACTAAATGGGTGGAGATTCCACCTTCCAAGAACAATGTCATCTTTGTAAACACAGGTGACCAAGTTGAAGTGTTGAGTAATGGAAGGTATAAGAGTGCCCTGCATCGCGTCATAGCAAGCAAGAATGAAAGCAGACTGTCTGTTGCTACCTTCTACAACCCAGCGGGTGATGCCATCATTTCTCCAGCCCCCAAACTCGTGTATCCAAATCGCTATCGTTTTCAAGATTATATGAAACTTTATGCCGCGACTAAGTTTGCTGATAAGGCCCCGAGATTTGAATCCTTGAAGGAAATGGCTCACCAGAGTCTCATTGTCTAGCAGAACTTGCGACATGCAACATTCCTCGCTTCACAGTTACTATGGGGTAGATTGTGTGCTCTACCATATATATAGGTATAATAAGTGTTGCTGATGCTATGATCACTTTGTGTGTTATGTTACTACTGCGTTTTCAATAACTTGTCTACAGCTCACTGCCATTGATGAGTGAGTTTGGCTAAATTATGTAAGTGTTGTATTTTATGATTCCAAGAGAGGAAAATATACGCAGCTTTCTTTCCCTCTTCATTTAACCTTTTTTCTTTTTAAAAATAATATTTGTATTGATCTTTTCTTAAGATTCCAAGAGAGGATATTTTTTTGTTTTAGTCAAGCAGTTCATAAATTCTAATCCGCCATCACATTCTAAAGCCATAACGGAGGGAAAGTTAAATGCAAAAATCATAACTAACCTTCTTTATTGGTATAATCAATTATTGTTGCAGAATCATGTTAATTTCACAATTACTGGGACATAATATCCCAAAATCAATGAAATAGAGTCCACACTCCTGACAAGCTTACAATGCAAAATCATATGTTCCCTTTCTGGCAGTCAGAAACAAGAGTTTTTATGCCTATATACGCTCACAAGACATTTGTTTTAGTTACAGTTCCCATTCTCATTAAGATATAAACCTTCAAGTTCTGCAGTTATTTATGCTCCCTGCAGAAATTGAAGCCAAGAGAAAAAAAAATCCCAAAAATATTTTAACATTGCTATAAACTTAACAATTTCGTTAGCAAAGATTTCGTCAAAAGAGTATTGGTAGGGTCAACTACTTCAGTTAATGAAGGATTATGATACCCTAGTGACATAGAATATTTGCTAAGTGAACACAAAAAATTATTCCCACACATCAGAGATTTCAGAAACCTCTCGAGTCTCTGCCAATTTCTGTTTATGTTGGACTAGATGATCAATGAAATATTGGGTAAAATGAATTATTATTCAATATGTTTTGGAACAGGTTAAACTAAAATTATGTCCATACTATTTCACTGGAAATGAGACGTTGGGGGCAGTAGAGGCAAATGATTTTCCTCTCTTCTGCCACTTCTGCACACAGCAGTTTCTGGGAGAAGGCAGAAATGTGAAGTGGATGCCGTTATTCTCTGATAACCTCTTCATAAGCCACATCAAAGATGGGTTGTTTGATGTCTTCATCCGGGTGAATCATGGGAACAAGAATGCATACTGCATATAAAGCAGCCCTCTGATGCATTTTGCAGTACGTTATTATTGAAGCCAATAGCAGACAAGAAGCAGGCTGGTCAAGCAAGAACAATTTGGAAAGGATAAATGAGCAGAGCACCTGGCTTGGTGTCACAAGCTGAGCTTGTTCAGGGAATTATACTTACTTGTAAGCACTTGCGTTGCGTACATGGGATGGGTAACCCTCATGTAAATAGTAAATAGCACATGTTTGATTCATTATTTTTATGCCTTTGTTTAAAGTAGGAGTATGACTCTCTAGTTGTTTTGATGTTTCTTGGTGCCATAGCTAGAATAACATATAAAATGTCAAACGTAACTTTCATTCATTCCATTTCCATAAAATTGAGTACAAGATATAGAGATACAAGAAACTATTTTAGGAAGCTTTTTTATGTCTGTACAATATTTACGGCTACAATCATGTTTGACCCTTGAATGAAGGAATTCCTAAATCTAAGATTTCTATAGCTGGCTAATTGTGGGACTCACGCCAACACTCCCCCGCAAGTTGGTGTGTAGATATCTCTAACACCTAACTTGTCAAGTGAGTCATTGAAGTTTTTGTTGGAAACTGCCTTGGTAAGAATGTCAGCTAACTGATCTTCAGATTTAACGAAAGGGAACTGAATGATCTTCTCTTCCAGGTTATGTTTGATGAAATGCTGGTCTATCTCCACGTGCTTGGTGCGGTCATGTTGAACTGGGTTGTGAGATATGTCGATGGCAGCTTTGTTATCACATAATAAATTCATTGCAGAGTCAAGAGGAAAACTGACCTCTGTTAGCAAACCTCTAAGCCAAAGAAGCTCACGTAATCCTTTTGCCATGCCTCGGAACTCAACTTCCGCGCTGGATAAGGCTACCACCTTCTACTTTTCACTCCTCCATGTAACTAAGTTTCCTCCAATAAATGTAAAGTAGCCTAAAGTAGACTTTCTATCCAAGATATTCCTAGCCCAGTCCGCATTCGTGTACCCTTCAATCTTCAGATGAGCATTCTTGGAGAACATTAGTCCTCTTCCTGGTGATGACTTTAGACAGTGGAGACTTCGAATTACAGCACCCATATGGTCTTCACTCGAATTACGCATAAATTGGCTTACCACACTTACGGCGTAAACAATGTCTAGACGAGTGTGAGATAAGTAAATGAGCTTCCCCACTAGTCTTTGATACCTCACCTTACCGGCTGGCACTTGGTTCGAATATTCTCCAAGCCTATGGTTCTACACAATCGGCGTATCCATAGGTTTACACTCTAGTAATCCCACTTCCGTTAATAAGTCTAGTACGTATTTCCGCTGAGAGAGGAATATGCCTTTTCTTCACCTCGCCACCTCTATTCCCAAAAAATACTTAAGCCCTCCCAAGTTTTTCATTTCAAATTCAATAGACAATTGTTCTTGTAGCCTCGAGATCTCATCAGCGTCATCCCCCGTAATTATCATATCATCCACATAGACTATTAATGTTGTCACCTTGCTTTGTCGATGTTTCAGGAGGAGAGTATGGTCAGAATTATTTTGGCGATAGTCATACTTCCTCACAGGTAAACTAAGTCGGCCAAACCATTCTCATGGTGAGTGTTTTAGTCCAGACAATGCCCTCTCCAGTTTACAAACAATTTTGTTCCCAGCCGATCCTATATATCCTGGCAGGATATCCATGTATACCTCCTCGTCAAGGTTGCCATGAAGGAAAGCATTCTTCATGTCGAGTTGATGTAGTGGCTAGTCCAAATTTGGTGCAAGAGATAGTAAGACTCTAATGGTATTCAGTTTAGCTACTGGTGAGAAGGTTTCTGAGTAGTCTATACCATACGTTCGGGTAAAACCCTTCGTCACAAGTCTCACCTTCTATCGGTCAATTGATCCATCAGCCTTGTACTTTATAGAGAACACCCATTTGCATCCCACTTTTTTTTTCCTTCTGGTAATGGGACCAACTTCCAGGTATTATTTTTCTTTAAGGCTTCTAGTTCTTCTTACATTGCTTGCGCCCATTCTGGATCAGATAACGCCTCTTCAACACAACTGGAAATATGGCAGGAGGATAGTGTTTGAGTGAAATTCTTGAGCGGCTTTGACAAACCTTAAGTAGATACATAATTTGTAATTGGGTATTTGGACTTAATTCCTTCTTCATCTGGGTTGTATCTATTCAACGGTTTCCCACGATTGTGTATAAAAGGCAATACATAACCAGTAAAGGAATCCAAAATATTAGCATGTAAAGGTGCAGCAGGAGTACTTACCTCGGGGACATTCTCAGGAGGAGGAGGGTCTTCGGGTATTGAGGAGTGAGGGGACTGAGGGTACTCTGTATTTTTTGCTTCTTCATTTTTGGCTTCTTCATTTCTAGGTTCTTCGGCTTCATCATTCCTCAATTCGACATATTCAATCTCTGGTGGTACCTCATGGAGTTCAACCTGTCTATTTCCAATTCCATGCTCACCTATGGGGGCAATCAACCAATTCGTCTCTTCTACTTGAGTCTCCCCCTGAAGGGAATAATTAGGTTCCGGTGAAGGATAGAAATTTTCGGACTCAATAAATGTAACGTCCATGGTGATATAGGTTCGGTTGGTAGTGGGGTCATAGCAACGGAAGCCTTTTTTATGTAAACCATATCCCAAAAATAAGTACCGAATGGCACATGGGTCCAATTTGGTACGTTGATTCTTGTGGAGGTGGACAAAAGTAACAAACCCGAAAACTCTAAAAGGAAGCATCAATATTGAGGGAAGGGATATATGAGTAGAGAGGATTTGTAAGGTGGTTTTAAAGTGTAAAATTTTAGATGGCATACAGTTGGTCAAGTACACTACAGTAGCCACAACATCCCCCCAATGGCAACTTGGCACCATTGCGCGAAGGAGTAGGGCATGGGATGTTTCCAAAATATGCTGATTTTTCCTCTTGGAGACACCATTTTGCTGTGGTGTTTGAGAGCATGAGGTGCCGTGGAGGAGGCCATGTTGTTGGAAATAGGCCTAAAATCTTTGGTTGATGAATTCGCCACCATTATCGGAACCAAGAATTTTATCTTGGAAGAGAATTGAGTCTGAACCATGGCATGAAATGCTTGAAAAATGGTGAAAACTTCGTCTTTGGTTTTTAGCTAATAGAGCCATGTCATTCGAGTACAATTGTCGACAAAAATTACAAACCAACAATGACCAGAGGAAGTAGGTATCAGGGATGGTCCCCACACATCAGAGTGTATCAATGCAAACGAAATATTAGTTTTATTCAAGCTAACTGGATAAGAAACTCTCTAGCTATTAGCCTTGATACATGTATCACATTTAAAGTCCACATTCTGCAAATGGGAAAATAAAGATGGGAGTAGATGTCGAAGATAGCCAAATGATGGGTGCCCTAAGCACTTATGCCATAGCCAAATCTGTCGTTCATGGCGACTGGTTTGATGGTGCGTGTGATTTGCTTTGCTTGGACTGAAGTCATCAAGGTAGTACAGTCCCCCCCCCCCTTCTTAATACCACGCCCAATAATCTCCTTGCAAAGAACATCCTAAAGAAGACAAAAGGTAGAGTATATAAGCACAAAACAATTAAGCTCTTCTTTAACTTGACTCACAGACATCAATTTGTTGGAGAGAGATGAAACAAGAAGTGTGTGACTTAGAGAGAGAGAGGGAGACAGGGGCATGGTTCCAGCCCCTATGACTGGGTAAGTGGCCCCATTGGCATTGGCAATGCAAGTCCTCTGTGGCTGAGTTGTGTTGGAGAAGTCATTTGGATTAAATGTCATATGATCCGTCACTCCAGAGTCGATAATCCAGGCACCATCATTCCGAGTAGTAGAGCTGCAAAAAATTTGACCACAATTACCTTGATCTAGGGTTGAAGTAGATGGTTCAGCCACAAGAATAAGAGAGAGTTGAGATTCAGTCATGGCCACCGCTGCTCAACCTGGAACGTCTTCAGTTGCAAAAGCATCTTGTTTCTTTCGGGCTTGTAATTCGTGCCACCAGTTTAGGTAGCCATGTAATTTGAAACAGGTTTCCCGAGTATGTTTTGTACTCCCACAGTGAGTGCATTTATTCCCATCAGAATGACCTTTGGATCATGAGGAGGACCCAGACTTTTGTGACTGGCCAGATTTCACGTCTTTGATGGCCATAAAAGCACCACTAGGCACTACTTCTGCTCCAGATATCATCACAGATTGTCGGAGATCTTCCCTTCAAATGTGAGCATATGCCTGCTCAATTGAAGGGAAAGGTTTTAGGTGAAGAACATTGCTTCGAACATGATCCAATCGATCATCTAGTCTATCAAGAAAAGCGTATACTGGATCCTCTTGTAAAATGGAGTTGTAGCTTTGTATGTCAGTTGCACATCTCATTGGATTCTGTCGACGAAAATCGATCTCTCGCCACAAACCCTGTAGATCAATATAGTATTTTTCTATAGATCCGTCTGCTTGTTTCATTCGAGATACACGACGTCAGAGCTAGTATACCTACAAGGTGTCAATTCCATCGAAGTATGTTGTGGCAGCAGAATCCCATACCTGCTTAGCCGTTGGGTAGCGAGTAAAGTTCACGACCAAGGAATGATCCATGGAGTTGATCAACCAACCTTTCAACATGGCATTCTCAGTGTGCCACTTATGAAAGGAAGGGTCAGTTTCTGGAGATTGGGAGTAGTCTCCATTGATGTATCCCAGTTTGTCTTTTCCTGATATATACAACTCAACAACCTAGGACCATGATCCATAGCTGGAACCATCCAAATTGATGTTGATTGAAACCATTGGGGAATCAGTGATGGGAGAGGAAGAGGTCTGGACCCTTGACAAAACCTCCATCATTTTTTATGTTAGATTAGCCAGGATTTTTTTGGTGGAGTCAGCCATGAAGGCCGAACAAAAACTTGACCCCTACCTGATAAAAAAACAGGGAACCCAAGATCATGCTCTGATACCATGTCAAACGTAACTTTCATTCATCCCATTTCCCTAAAATTGAGTACAAGATATAAAGATACAAGAAACTATTTTAGGAAGCTATTTTATTTCTGTATAATATTTACGGCTACAATCATGTTTGATCCTTGAATGAAGGAATTCCTAAATCTAAGATTTCCATAGCTGGCTAATTGCGGGACTCACACCAACATAAAACTCTTTAGAAGGTGAATGTTCATCAGTCATTATAAAACTTATTAGAATTTTGTAATTGTATTTAACCTACTTGCCACCCCTACTAAACACACATTGCCTTCAAAGGTATCGTTAAATTGCTTCAATGTTTACCACATGATTGTCATTTGCTTACTTAAATTTCCAATTGCTTCTTCTTACTTTGCATTCCATTGTTGTGAATGTAATCTTGGGACGAACCACGCAATACTTTGCCTAACTAGTTATGCAACAATGCTTTAGCTACTGCTGCACAACCCTTCACAAGGTATGAGGTGTTTAGCCTGTGATAATTGCTATCACAGCTCAGTTAATTGCTTCTTGAATTGGATTGCCTTCGTATTATGGTATTATTTGAAGCATCAATAAAAGGTCATGCAAAAAAATATCGAGAGAATTGAGGCACTAGAGATGTAGGCTAAGACAACCAACAATGCGACTATGGTGATGGTCAGACTTGGGAACATGTTGATGTATTGGAAAAATCACAAAACTATTAACAAGGTTCTGTTGTGGAGATGTTAGAAGACTTCCATGTTATAGTAGAAGTTTTACAAAGCCAATTATGGGATCTAAATGCCAAGATGAACTTGATGGTTCATGTAGTGGGAAATTCCAACTTTATAAGGATAGAGTATGGAAAAAACAAAGGTGTCAGAATTCAAAGCATATGAGGTTGCCCGTGATGCTAACGAGTTGGAAAACTTCTTTTTTAACATGCATCAATACTTTTGCCTAGCAAGGACAAATTTAGATAAGGTGAAAGTATCCAAGGCTATAATATACTTGAGCGGTGACACTAAGTTGTGGTCGCATATTAAGTACGATGAGTATAGAATGGTGCTATGTAATTAATTGTAAAGGAGACTTGAAGAGGAATCTCAAAGCTCAATTCTTTACTGAGAATTTGAGTATCTGTGAGACCTTAAACACACTAGTACATAAAAGTAATGGTGTAGTCCCAAGAGGGGGGTGAATTAAGTTTTTTAAAATTTTAACACGCAGAAGTTTAATTAATTTTAAAACTTAATTATCAGGTGCCCTCACTATTACAGATACAACGAAAAACTAAGCAGCAAACGACTATACTAATCAGCAATCCTAATTATATAATTTGTTGACCTCACTGGTCACACCCAGTTTTGATTATGACAAATACTCATTGTATCTAATGAGTGTTTGAGGTTTTGTGAAGGAACTAAGAGTGATAAGATCAAGATGTGCACAAAGCAAGCAAAGCTTAAAGACCAATTTATAATTCAGCATTGTAATATATTTAATTGGTTTGTGATAGTAAGTAGGTATTTGATTTGTAATAAGCTCACATACATCACATGTATGATTTACTACGTAAGCTCAAACAAACCATGAACGAGAAAGGACCTTAGAAAGACCTTAGGGTGTACCCTTCGGTCGACCGAAGGTCAACCAACACCAGACTTTTTCGGTGTCATCAAATTTGGACACAAAATGAACCTAGGACACTCACTCATGCATATATATGTTTGAATATTTGACTTAGGTAATTGCATGCTTGAAAAAGGACAAAAATGTACAAGTATTGTACTTCCGGTCGACCGACCCACATAGGTCATTTTGTCCTGGTCGACCGAAACCGGTCCGGGTCAACATGTTGACCACGGTCCGGTCGACCGAGCCCTTACAGTTCATTTGACCTCGGTCAACCGAACTACGTAAGAGTCAACATTTTGACCTCCCGGTCAACCGAGAACTTTTGTTTTCCAACTACCTGGTCGACTAGAGGGTCCTCGGGAGAATTCCTAGCGGTCTGGTTGACCGAACCAAGCAGTTCAAAATGGTCTGATCGACCGAACCTCAGAAATTTGGGAAATCGCCCTCTCCTGGTCGACCGAGCCCTCAGTTCAAAATTCCCTTGGTCGACCGAACCATATGAGTCTTGGTCGATCGAAACTGATCTGGTCGACCGGACCTCTCGGGTTGCCCCGATTTTTTACCGCAGTTAATATTTTTTAAAGAGGGTTAAAATGCTCTAAACATCATTAAACTTTCCTAATAATACCCAATAGGTCCCCAACGGTCATATTTTCTCTCATGTCTATATATATATGTTCATTTGAGAAAATTAGGTGAATTAACCACTTTGATTAGGGAAGAATTCTCTGAAAAATAAAAACCTTATACTACTCATTTTCTTACTCAGATCACTCAAGCTTACCTTCTATTATCGCCTACATCATTTGTAAGTGGATTGAGTTTGTGTTTGGGAAGGTTTGCTCTCCATATTTTATTTGTTTGACATAATTTTATTTGAGAGCAAAACCTAAGGATTCTTAAGGGACTTTGTTGATAAGTCTATCCTAAGAAGACTTTGTTAGATCTTCTAAGCTTGCATCTTCATTGCAAGATCTTGAGAAGAGTGTATTTGATTTTGGTTGCAAAAACTTTTCAAACACTTCCATATGCTTAAGATATCTTGCTTATTGATATGCTTGAGACTTGACATCTTTGTGTGAACTTATTTGTTGAATATCTTGTGATACAAAGATTGTTTGTTTGACACTCTCACGTATGCATTACACTGATAGAAAATACCTTTGAGAGTTGAACCATTTAGACCACATTGAGCTTACATATTGAATCATATTGTAGTGTATGTTATTACGCGCATTTGGGTACATATCTGCTTTACACGAAAGCACAATCATTGTACCATCTGATTATATACACTTTTGTTGTATATCCCGGCACGGGCCTGAAGAGGGAGACTAGCCTTGGAATAGTCCCAGATTGGCTTAGACCTGGTTAGGAAAGTTAGGTGCGTCGTCCTGTTAAGACGTGTAGATTGAGGTCAGCCCTGCTAATTGACCTGGTTAAGGTTGAGGTTAGACCTGTGTTAATTTGACCTGGTTGTAAACGGTGCCGCTCCACCCTTAAGTGAGCTATTAGTGGAATCCTCTGGCTTACGAGCTAGAGGTGGGGACGTAGGCACAGTTGGCCGAGCCCCGATAACATATCGTGTGTTTGATTATATTTATGTAATTTATACTTACCGCACATGTATGTTATAGGTGAATGATGTGTATGACTTAATTTCCACATTATACTTATCTACGCATTTGGAAATTGTATAGACTAACCCTAGGTTGTGTATTTACCGTTGTTGGATAAATTAACCTAGGTGAAAAAGTTTTAAATTCCAATTCACCCCCCCCCCCCCTCTTGGGAATACACAAATTCTAACATAATCAACTCACAAGGTATATTATTTTTCAGCAAATTTATATTGGCATTACAATATTAAACCATACAAATATTATTCTAGAATTTGAACAATTTACCAATCAATATCAATCGATATTAAATTATCATAGCCAATTAACTCAATTCTAAATTTACAATTTCAGCACTGTTTGATTTACAATGGAAATTTAAATCATTCAAGATATCCACAAATTCACCTCACCATTCATACAATTCCCAAATCAATTTTAATTCCTCACAATAGATAATAATCAATTAATTAGTGCATGAAAGTAAAGAGACTAAGGGAAAGAAGAACACCAAGATTTTTTACAAGGTTCACCGGCCTGCCTACGTCCTTGCCTCAAGCAACCCGCTGTGAGGATATCCGTTACTCTCTCTGTTCAATAGGTGGAGTTCCCTCTCTCCTTTCAGTAGGTAGTGACACCTCTCAAGCAAGAACAACCTCTTGCTTGTTCAATTCTATCCCCAAATCGAAAGTTCAAAGGCAATGCAGCAGTAGATTTTCATACAAGTGGAAAACAGTCTAAGAAGAGTAGATTTGTACAATATAAAACACAAATAATGTAGAGACCTGCGGAAAAAAGAAAAAAAATAAAAAATCAAAAGCGGTTTTCTGAAGTAAGGAGAAAACCGGTGATGGTTATGTGGAATGATCGCAGGTGGGTAACGGGTTAAACAGTAAAATTGGGCCAGTTAAAGAGAAAATCGGCAAGGATATTTTGAGGGACTGATAAAACTGGCGACGGTTTTCTCTACAGAGGTGGCTATAAAGAAAAGTATTACGAGAGATTTTGAATCAAAATCAATTTCACTCCTTTCTTCCTCTGAACACTACGGTTTCTCCCTTATATTTCTTCAATCCTCGCTCCGTAAAGGTCCATTTTGACGATCTGGAACCACTACGAGGTTTGTGGGATCATTCTTTGCAAAGTTAGTAGAGTAGATCGTTGATTTGGGGTTTTGGGGCACCATCCCAAAATTAGGGTAAGTGAGATATTTTACAATTTTATTGTTAGATTAAATGAGTGTTGTTTGGAGATTTGAGTTGATAAATTAGGGTTTTTGATTTAGGGTTCGGTTGAGCACTACAGGTATGATTTTGGGGTTCCTTCTAGCGTAATTCAAGAAATCAAGTAAGGGGAATAGATTAAGCCGGTAGTTTTTATGGATTTATCGATTTAAATGGAAAATATATATGAGTATATGAATGTATATGATTACCAAGGGAGTTTTAAAAGAAATTCCAATCATTTGAACTACAATTTTGAGCCTAGGGCTGTGTAGATATTATTTATGAAAATGAAATATGGAAGGTAATGAATTTTTCGAATATATGTGAAGAATACTAAATGTGTACTTTTAGTAAACTGAACGAAGAACATGGGTTGGCATTTTATATTTTAAATGATATGATTATGTGTATTATTTAAATGGTGTGGCATGAGTAAAATGAAAACGTTGTGATGAATTATGATATGTATATTTATAAGATGTTAGAAATACTGAAATGTGATAAAAATATGTGATGCATGTGTATTGTTTGATATGACATGAGATTCACGTGATTTGAATTGTTATAAAGGAATTATATGACATGACATTCACGTGATGTGAATTGTACGAATGATGTATATGACATGAGATCCACGTAAGGTGGACTTTACATGAGATCCATGTAATGTGGACTATTATAGGTGATGTATATGACATGAGATTCACATGATGTGAACTGTTACAGATAATGTATATTACATGAGATCCACATAATGTGGACTTTACATAAGATCCACGTAATGTGGACTTCACATGAGATCCACGCAAGGTGGACTTTATATGAGATTCATGTAATGTGAACTATGAAAGTGAACTACGTGATATGAACTATTGAGAACATGAAAAGATGTATATACAGAGATAACAGATACCAAGTTAGAATGAATTGTATATTATAGTATCATATTTATTTGGGGTGATATGAACTATTTAGATGCATGTAGTCATTCTAGGTTGCATAATGTATTAGGGCAGAGGGAAGCAACTTGTATGGGCGGGTAATCTTCCCTGTTCTCAGGAACTTCTGCCAGTAAACTTTTGTTCGAATATGTGTGTGAGTACGATATGAATTATCCACCTGAGGGCTTACTGAGTAAGGTAAGTGCTCTAATATGCTTTAGTTGTAGCTATGGGTTGCATAAGGTATCAAAGCATAGGGGTGCTACTTTTATGAGTGGGTAATCACCCCAATCCTTAGGAACTCTCATTTTATTAAAGTACACTACATGTATATGAGTACGGATAGAGAATGTTTTTATAACTGTGGTATGTTTATAAATGATGATTATATATATTTGTACATAAACCTCATGATAGTCAAATACTGGTGTTCATCTATTCTGACTTATTGAGATGTGTCTCACCTGATATGGAATTTTATCTTTTTCAGGACCTTGCCATGATCAAGCCCAGTGGGCTCGGGGCTGGTGTATTATTTTTGAAAGAAAGCAAGGGTATAAATTTTGGGTGTATATTTTTGGGGTTGTAATATATTTATGTTTTTAGAGTTGTAAATATTTGTGAATACTGGATGTTGGGTTATGTTTTTTAGATGTATATAGATGTAGAAACTCTGGTATATTATGGAATAATTGTTATTATTTCCGCTACGTATCTGATATAGTGCAAGGTTAAGGTAAATGGAACACGTGGCGCCTGGGCCTCACCAGGCAGGTTCGGGACGCCGCCAGATGATATCAAAGATTTATTTCAAATAACACTCTGGACCCTAGTTTTGGGTTCAGGGCGTTACATTTTGGTATCAGAAAATTAGGTTTTGGGATTCTGTAGACTTAAGAATGATTAATAGTAGAGGATGACAATGAGGATAGGAAATGGGTAGATTAGGTATTGAGATACTAGGATTTTGTTTTGTAGCTTGGAGACGGAAATACGTCGACGATTTCCTGTGATTTTTCTAAAGTAGTCGATAGCCTCAGAAAAGGCACAGTAAACCTTAGATGATTTTGTTTTTGAGCTGTGAAACTGGTCCTAAATTGAAAAGTTGGGCGTATGTTTAAATTTAGATTAATGATTGTGTTGAGAAAGTTATGATAATGAAATTTTTATCCCTTTTCTGTTCTATTTACATGATGTATCCTACGGGTGAGGATGTAGAGGCTGGAGGATGGGATGGTTCAATGACTTCTAGTGATACTACAAAAAAAAAAAAAAAGGTTATTAGTGAAGGATCATTAGTGACAAATTTATAAGTATTAGTGACGGTTTTAAATTAGTTGCTATATTTGCCATTACTACTAATTATTAGTGACAAATTTTGAAACTGTCACTAATAATGTCGTATTAGTGATAGATTATAACCATCACTAAAATCCCAATACCGTCACTATAAATTATATATTGGCTCGACACAAATTCGTCACTAATAGTAGGGTATTAGTGATGAATTCCAAAACCGTCA